>NC_051450.1:12000410-12050860 GCF_001649575.2 Kryptolebias marmoratus | reverse complement strand
TGTCAGGATCGGTGGTTTGTTTTGTTTTTCTTTTGTTTTGGAAGCCTGCCGCTTCCCACTTCCTCCACCAGATGCCGCCTAGGAGCAGAGCCCCTGGAGAAGCGTGTGGTTGAACCCGGAGACACACCTGTGGCGCATTTGCTGACTGAGGCTGGGGATATTTAAGAAGCGGCGAGCTGACACTTCCTTGCCTGAGTGTTTGTTCACCTTGGTAACAAATCGTTCCAGAGTAAGGCCCGCTGTGTATCTTCCCGAGATAATCGCCTCCTGTGTTTGTTCCTTCTCGTCAGGTCTACCTGGATTCCTCCGGAGTTTTCTCGAGAGAAAAGTTCTGTGGATCGTTTGTTCCGGACCACGACCAGCCGCCAGCTCGCTCCCCACTCAGTCTGTCTTACCTGTCCGCCCTCCAACGGTTCACTACCTCTCCACGCCGCCCTGGGTCTGTCGCTGCTCCTAAGTGAGCTTCCATCTGTTCCTAGTAAGCCTTTCTCTCCTCTACATATATATATTTATATGTTCCTCCACCTCCCAGGAGTCTAACCGCTTCCTCTCGTTGACAGTGGCTGAACTGGTTATCCCTTCCTGACTTCTGCTCCGTGTTTTTCTCCCCAACCCTGTCCCCTCTGTTCAATAAACTTTATTATTGTTTGCATACGCGTCTCCTGATTGTGTTCGTGCATGTGGGTTCGTAAACTGGAACCAAACATGACATAGACAAGGTCACAACTTCTCCACTTTTTTGGTAATGTAGGATTTTTTTTTTTTTTTCAAAGAGCAGTAGTGCTATAAAACATCAAGTTAGTTAAATTCATTATACAAACAGATGTGTTGACTGCATGATGCCACAGCTGGTTATCACTGTTGCCTTGCAGCAAGCATGTCACAGGTTCACCTCCCACCTGGGGCTTTTTTTTGTGTGGAGATTGCATGTTCTGCTTGTGCATGAGTGGATTTTCTCCAGGTACTCTGGTTTCCTCCCACATACCAAAAACAACATGTTAGGACAATTGGCTATTCTAAATTGCTACTAAGTGAGTGTGTGCATGAACGGTTGTCTGTCTTATTTGTGATCAACTGTTGATTTTACCAGGATGTTCCACTGAACAGCAACAAGTGAGTGAAGAAGGTTAATCTTTTTAGTTTTAGTTACTATTTCATCAGCAGTAGTTGTCTGGTAACAAAACAAAAGAAGGGTTGATGGTTGATGAGAGGCATGTTACATCATGCTCTAAAGTACAACTCTCCTAATTGTTAACTTTCATTGGCGATATAGCAGTTTATATTATGTATGTTGCCCAAAAAGACAGAGACATCACTTTTTAGCCATGTCAGTGTCAGAGCCTACAGTATATTTCCATTCTGCTGGAATGTAGAGCACATAAAAACACACAGACAAAGGTCCTGCTCAAAGTGGCTTTCGGGGAGCGACCAACGTGCTCAAAGGCTGATGATCTTTGCTGCTAGATGCCCTACGCATCATTCGAATGTAATCTGCAAACACCTAAGTGAAGTACATCACATACCGGAGGAGAAAGGCACTGTTTCCTGATGCACAGTTGATACTTCATTACCCTGAGTAGCTCTGATTAAAATTATCCAACCTCAAAATCTTTACCTTCAGCCAACTTAAAATCCTGCAGCTTTCACTGTCCTTTATAAATAGAAATAACTTTAAAAAAAAGAAAAAAACTTGTATCATTGACAACTTTCCATTACTCACTTACCTAGATAGAATAATCTGGTTATTTGCAAGTGCAAATAGCAGCAGCAGTTAGTTGTAACACCTCCAAAACAGCATGGGGCATGTCTATCAAGACTATCATAATATTCCTGCTGCAATAACTCTGTAATGTAAAACTGATGGTTGTGAAAGAATTAAAAAACAGCATTTGTAAATGCATTTTCTTTTGAGATTGGGAGTTGTTTTAGGAAAACAATAATCCACTTGGGTCTTTGTCCTACTCGGAGGACTCATTAGCTCGTCAGAATTAAACTTTTGTTTCTCCAAACTTAGGTCTTTCAAAGAAGAATCTACAATAGTGCCTTAGTCATTTCAGGAACTGGAGACTGTTTACACTGGAGTGAACAGTCTCCAGTTCCTGAAATGACCCAGATGTTCAGAAAAAGATATGATATCATGCTGAGTTTATAAAAGTAAATATGGCCACTGCGAGTGATAGCATGTGTGTATTGATTCTGAAGTTGCTGTCCACCGCACATCCAACTTGTAAAAGATAAAAGAAGAAAAAGAGCAAATGTTAACAATGACCTGTTTTGGAGCTGTGCCTGCTACCTCTGTGCAGAGCCATGTGTGGATGTAGAGTCAGAGCCAAGAGTGGTGGGGCTTTGACATGGGGGACCTCCGTCCTTTCATCTGATGTAAAAGTTGGATGAAATGCGATGTTTTTCAAAGTGTTCGCTTTGAAAAACATTGGATATGTATCTGATTCAGTACCACATATGGAAAAGACCTAGGTGGGCCAGATATAAAAAAAAATTCAGGTTTGTCATGTTCACACTGCCATTAAAAAATCTGATATGTGTCGCAAAGGGGCAAAAAACATCGGAATTGGGTCGCATTTGCCAGCAGTGTGAACATAGCCTAAATGTTCATAACCTTTCTAAAGCTCATACTGAAAGATCAGAACTATCCTTTTATAGAGGAGTTTATCATTTTTATACCAAAAACATTGTTTTAAAGGAAATGCAACCGGCTTGTTTTATTCAGCAGCCAGAAGTTAGAAATTCCAGTTCCTTCTTTGTCACTGTATGCACCGGGATTTGTAAAAGCCATTAGAAAGCATTCATGTAATGATTTTAGATAAGTGCCAGATTTTGAGAGGAAAGAGGAATGAATAAACTCAAAAAACTTGACATCAGTTTTTCATTTCTGAGTCCACTTTACATCAGTATGAGGAGCTCATCGGAACCCACCGACACAGACATCTTCACACTGTCTGTCATTTTCCTTTAAATGTGAACTGGTGGGATAAAATAACACCTACCTGTTTTTGGTTCTACTGAGAAGTACGGCTGTCCATGAACGATGCTGTAGATCACCCGGGCACTGTTCCCATATGTTGGGTCATCTGCGTCTGTGGCTGCCACTTGCACTACCATGGTTCCTGTGGGCAGACAGCCCTTCATTAGTTTCCAAGACAACATTGAGAGGCCAAATCATACAGAGCTAAATGTGGAAATAGTCACATCAGCCGAGTGTGTGACCAATTCTACTTGAAAAGAAAGGGAGGGGAGCGATGAAAATGTAACTTCTGAGGCACTAAATAATCTCATTAGTCATTGTCTTCACACTGTCTTCTTTTGTTGCGACGGGTGATTACTCTACTTTATATTTTGTTTTAATCCAAATTGCTTGACTGATTTTAAAGCCTTTTTTTTTAAGAAATATTGAGCAGAACTAAAAAAAACTTACATCTGCTGTTCATCTGCTATGTGATTCTTAGCCTAAACAAATAATACTCAGCTGGAGCTAGAATTCATATTAAAAGTGAGGCAGAAGTAAACTGTAGCTTCAAGATTTTTTTACTCACTTGAGAATATCATTTGTTTGGTCTGCACAGATTAATTAGCAGCCCATTATTGGCATTTTATTGAGTCAATAAAAGTCAATAAAGTAAATTTCTTGAATAAAATTTGTCCTTCAGGAAAGATAAAAGATAATTGTTGTGCTTAATTTAAAGCTGTTGAATTTCATGACACAAAATGTAAAAGATTACACAATTGCAAACTGTTTTAAAAATACAGCTCGCACAGATGGAATCTCATTCAGTTACTGAGTTAGAGGGTAAAAAAAAAAGTTTCTGGAGAGTTTATTGCTCTGCAGAAGGAAACCTGTAACTGGGAAACCAGATGATATCTTAAGGCGAGGGAAAGATTGCAACCTTACTGCACAAATATCTAAAGTTTTTTTTTGTTTTGTTTTTCCAGAATGGTATATAAAAATCTTTTGTTTGTGCACAGTAGTATGGATCGTGTGGTTTAGCTGAGGTGAGCTGGATCTATGAGTTGGACTGCGTTTTTGTCTAAATGAAAATGAATTATTGAAAACATGGCAACTCAAACAATGTTACACATTTAGAAACAACATTTTTGTGCCTGGTAGATGTGTTATACAGGCTGACACAAGATTCTGGCTTTACCATTAATCTGGAGCTAAAATACAACCATTTCTTGATATAACTATAAATATTTCCTTTTCTTAAAAAGCTGATTGATTCTGTATGTTTTTCATGGATGTAATCAGCATACTCAACTCTGTTGCTCAACCCACAAATGCATCCTTATAATAAATGTAGCACCCTTTAAGGGGAAAAAAATGGGCTTTCTAATAGTATAAGATTTATCACCAAGAAGTATTGTTACAACAAAGAAATAATCAACCAAACACAATTCCTTACTTTTTGTGCTAAGTATACAAGTAAGATACAAACTACAGATAACTAGTCCATTGACACCTATTTCAAAACACCAAACTATACTTTTAAAGACATAACACTACAAAAAGCCCACCCCTAAAGTTAACAACTAATAGTGATACAGTGCTCAGAACATTATTTGCCCTAAATATATAGTGAAGAAAAGACTGCCTGGAAGCAATAAAAAAGGGGAAGAAAAAGTCTACATCGAGATTTCTACCTTCAGGTTCAAACTGACACTATAAAATGTCATATAAGTCAAGATACAAATCCAGATTCTGTAATGGTGTCCAGCAGTGCCTCTTCCATCTCTACACCTCTGCCAAGAAAGGAAATTTGTTCCCAAACCCAGCTGTGAACTCTGCCTACAGCTGATGAATGTTGTGTCTGTGCGCAGTACAGTATTGTCCTCTCTTGCACTTCCTCTGAAAAGAAAGGGAGACCATCAGATGTGACTTTTTTCGGCACGTCTCTTTAAACTGATGTGACTTGAACTGACAGCCACGGCTCAGAAGGTGAAGCAGAAAAGCATTTGAAATTGTAGTTGCAAAAGTATAATCAGCACCATTCAGTTCAAATAAAGCATTTATTATGGTTTAAATGAGCCTCAAGTTCAGGCCAAACAATTGATATCCTTTTGATAATCTGGAGCGAAACCCATTCAATAAACTGTTATATTACCACAAACAACAATAAATGGCCCAGGTTATTTTCTGCTTTCAGACTGTACGTCAGTGTTGGTCTTAAAGCTGACGCCTACAGCAGTCTCCGACTTGGCAGCGGAGAAATCATCAACACCAGACATTGTTAAAATAACCTTGAAAATCGCCATTCTCAGCGAGTGAGTGAGGCTTTTCCAGCATGTCTCACAAATGGCTGCTTGATGTTTGAATATTTCACTTTACGTGGCGAAAGCCTGAGCCACTGCCGAAGCATGTGACAGAGAGTGCTGTCTTACAAGTTGGTAATATTTTACTCGGAAGCAAACGCCCTAATAAAGAATCCTACTTCTAACATGAGATGTGTTTTACAGGCTTTTTACTGAATGAAGTGATCATGAAAATTGAAAATTAGAGTCCTTCGTTTTGGCCGTAAAGCAGAATTAACAGGCTTTGGCCCTGGATGTGAACAGTGTAATATATAATAAAGAAAAAATGCTTGGAGATGTGGAGAAGTTATCACCAGGAAGGTTTTAGAAGGACACCTAGATTATATCATCACCTTTTAGTTGTGACAGGTTATATTACTGGTAGTTTAACACACCAAGGTCAAAGGATGACTGTATGAAAGAGAACTGAACTGAATCTCCATTACAGGTTATAGTTGAAATCAAGTCCCACAAGCTGTACTAGATGAGTCTGTAAATTAAACATTTCGTACGGAATTACATGGAATACAAGTTTTGAGGAGTTTTTAATTTATTTTTTTATTTTACTGCACAACACCATGAAATGTGGGTAATAATGTAATTGCCTGTATCTCTATTTGTGTTTGTTAGCAAAATATCAAATTAAACTTAACTGATTGTACTGAAATTCCCACAAAGTAATCATTGAATGTACATTTATAACTAATTAACTTTTGAAATCAACCCAATTCACAATGGCTTCCACAGCTAATCAACCATAGCAAACAGAAATGGTTCTAACTCAATCTATTTAACAACTATTCATATATAATTTGATATGGTAGTAGCTGAGAGTCATCTCCAACACATACTTTAAGTGCTAGCAGATTGGATCTGCTATCTGTTGGAGTCAGCTCTATCTCTCAGTTAGCAAAATATCTCCCAAACCAGTGGATAGATTTTAATTTAACTCTCAGTGTATTATTAATTGAATTACCTTTTGGGGTCAACAAAATTCAAGCTAATCTACCTTTGCAAACACAAAACTGGCTATAGCTCAGTCAATTTTACATATATTGAGCTAACATTTAGTGTGGTAGTAGGTGAGACTCTTTCCCAACACATGCTTTGAGCACTAACAGATTGTGCAACATCTTTGTTTAAAACTTTGTTATAAAGTATAGGGGTCAACTCTGTCATGCCAGGAGGCAAATGATACGCATTCCTTCAAGGAACGCTAGTTTCATTTTTCGCCGTTTCTTTTACAACTCTTTTGCCCTGTTAGAGAAATAAACAACATTCTCTTAACCAGGTGAACTGGATGTCAAGAAAGAAAAGAAAGAAAACTGATGAACATCCTGAAATTTAAACCGATTTTTTTCTGCTCCATCAGGCTGTCATCTGCTACTCAATTTGGCCTGTCAGTGCCCCCTTCGATATTTGTCCATCTTCATTGGTGTGATGGATCAGATCCCCACAGTTTTTTATTCATTTTGAGCAGCTGTGCAGAAACCCCCCATCCTAATCGACCCCATACCTTCGGTGAGCAACTGTCACCTGTCAGTAATGAAAATAAATGTGTATTATGGAGCAGAGACACATATTCTTCAGGTACTTACATATACAGGCTGCACACCACTGTCACTTGCAATGTGAGATTGCACTCTAATGCTGAATGTTTCAATGAATGAAACAGAAAAACTGCAGTGTAAACGGTTATCTTTTTTAAGTGCTTAAGTAGAGAAATAAATATAATGTGAATTATCAGACATGCAATTCTGACCATAGATTTCTTTTACCCAAAAGAAAAGCAGAAACAGAAATATTTGAATCACTCAGGCTGGAAATTAAACAACCCTTAGAGCTCTCTTGTTGAAAGACTAAAAATGTCTGAGTTTCTACTAATTGGAATGGCTCAAAATCAAAAGAATAAATGCACATGAAGAGGATAATTTACACCAAATATGCTAGTAAAAATGTGTAACATAAGAGATAAGAACCTTCTCATTTTCTTATCAGTAAAACCAACACCAGATTCATCACACACATTCAATGAACATCATAGCCCCTTCATATAAACCAAATGGATAATTTCTAAATGTGAGAAATCAACTAATACACTTTTTGTTTGCTGTTCCAGATGTAAATGTCCATATGTGGTTCTCCAAGGATTTTTTCAGTGGTTTAATATCTTTAGCAAGCAGACATATAATTAATAACAATAGTTAAAAAATGCTTTGAACATACCTCAATGTAGCCTGTGAAATATAACAATAATATGTTACATTTCACATAACATTTTTGCCATTTTTTGTTATGAACTATACATATCTTACCTGTTGTAGATAGCAATTTGAAGAAATAGAGTTTAATTCTAATTGGATTGACAAGTTAATGGCTTGTTCATCTGGGACTAAAACCAAAATTACATCCTGCCATCTTAAAGCAACTCTAACATCAAAAATTTCATAGCAGTTCATGCAAATACTGTTTTATACGTCTTTACATTGCTATCAGTTTCAGATGACAAAATTTCTATGGCAGGACTATGAAGATACTCCTGTTAGATGTGCCTACAGTCGACCCTCAAAATATGCTGTTTACCTTTGTATTTTTTACCATAAAATTGAATTCACAAAGTTCTCAGCTTCGTAAAAAAATGAATGCTGCAGATCTGTTTTCTGTTGGAATCTTTTTTTACATGTGCCTAAGTCCATATTTACAAACCAAAATAAAAAAGTGCTGAAAATAAACAGCTACAGGCATCCACTTATGAGAACAGATAATGTTCTTAATCAACTTTCCCTGAAGGCCTCTCTCATTTCCAGAATAAATTTTCTACATCATATCCTTGATCAGTGATGCTCTTATGAATAAGACAGGAACTTTGACAGCTGCATATAGGATGGGGAGTAGTAAATTCCAGAACTGTGGCCTTGGGTTGACATTACATTCCTTATGCTTGTAATGAGCCCTCAAACAGCTCCTTTGGTCCTCCGTTGTGCAGCTGCAGAGAGTCAGGCCTCGTGATTGTCACACCTCTAACTGTCCTCGAGCTCTCCTGTCTCTTATTTGACATCTCTGCCGTGATAAAGACAAAAGCCTTCAGAGATCCATCGGCTGAAAGGTCTCACTGTATTTGGACCGGCTCTGCCTCTAATTACTTTAATTAATTAAATTCATGATTTTCTCTAAATTGAACCCATTCATCAGCGGTGCAAAGCTGTGACCATTAATGATTTAAAGACATCTATAAAAGAATTATTGAGGACAAGAGGTGCTTGACCCTTTCCTCTTCTTTATCGCATTGATAATTGCTTTGAGCAGATATTTACAAAGAGAGGCGGCACATTGTTCTCCTGTTGTCCTCACAACAGGCTGTGAAGACCTTCACAGAAGGTGGCAGAGTAAATAAAGTGCCTGGAGTGACCCCGTACCTCAGCGCTCGGGGGCATAAACGTGTCCTCTGTGGTTCATGTACGTTCTTGCTGTTTTATCTCGGGTTGGACACGCGACTCCGAGGCCTTGTACTCTAATCCTCTGGTTCCTAAAGCCTGAGCTTTGTACCTCCCATTGACTGTCAGCTGTGTAATCCTTTAGAGATCTCTCTCTGTGTTGGAAGCAAAGCACTGTTTGGAATGCTTCCTGGTGCTACTGTATGCCTGCTGAAAATCTCAGTCTGACTTTGAATACTTAAAAAATAAAAGCACCTTTTTAGCAATTTCTACCTGGGTTGTATACAGTGCATGTTTGAGGTACTGGGGTATAAGCTTGTTGCTGGCAGTACATGTGAATGGAGTTGCAATGAAGTTGTTTAACTGTGGATAATTATCACCAAACTATAAGCTCCTCTTAGGGTAGTATTTCAATGGGCCGTGACTGTTGGCCACAAATTACAATCAGCATTTGCAAGGACATTTAAAAAAATGTCTCAAAATAATTGCAGGGGTTCTCAATTTCCTTGAATGAGTTGCAAGGCTTCATTGTCATGTTGCTGGTATTTTGAACATACAGATTTTCTCGCAAAGGCATTGTGGGTGTCTAGCACCCATCTCAAATGCTTCTCAATTTAAGTGTATGTAATTCTAGAGCACTAGAATTGTATTTTATGTTTATATGGATGGCCCAGATTTCACCAGGCATTTGTGTAAATGTGCCGTTCAGTGTGATTCTGCATATTTTTTATTTATTTATTTATTTATTTTTACAATTTTGTCTCCAACTAGTCCCAACAGATGCAGGAAATTGGGTCACAGACATCTAAAGGGGGCAGCATGGCAGAACAGTGGTAAGTCTTTCACTTCACAGCAGGAAGGTCCAGGGTTTGAATCCTGGCTGAGCCTTCCTGGGTAGTTTCCATGTTACCCTGAGGGGTGTATAGATTTTCTTCAGGGTGTTCCAGTTTCTACAGTTCAAAAACGCCTGCTTTAGATTAATTAGCTATTTTAAATTGACATTAGGTGTGTAAGCTTTCATGGTTGTTCACCTCCATTTAGCACTGTAACTTATCTTTTGACTGCTGGATATCAACACCACCTCCCCACAGCTTTGACCAGCTCAAAGTGAGAACAGAAAATGGGCGGATGCATGGAAATCTAAAGCAAAATGGTTAAAGTTACTGAAAAGGCCAAGATCATTGCAAAGGTAATCTGGTAATTGTTAGACAATGTAATGATGCAGATGTGTTCTTTTACATTTCTTTTTTTGTTTTGTTTTTTCAGTTTTCTTTTAAAAAGCTTTTTTCCAAGGGCTTTAAATTTTTTAATGCTAAAACTTAGTGTTTAAAAACTTTATATTTCCTTCCATCATGTTCCAAATGTCTTGAATAACAGAAGACAACGTTTTTTCACTTTATAACATAACTTTATAATCCAACAGAGATTCTGGGCTGTTTGCTTTTTGTTATTGAGTTCATATGTCTTTGTAAAGACAAAAGAAAAGAAAAAAGTATTGCTATGACTTGTGATCCGTTGTGTCATTGAGGAATGGTCAATGACACATCTGAATTGGAAAAGAATTTAAATGTTTCCAATTCAGAGACAAAAAATGCGGCCACATTTAAAAAAGAACACAAAGTATATCCAATCGGGTTGTGGCAAATGGTGGTCAGTGCCACGTTCTCCTAATCCTGAGGCTACAGGTTTGAGCCCAGGATGCATCAGGGAGGGCATCTGGTATAAAAACAATTGCCCCATCATTCCTGCAAGTTCACTTGCTAAAGATATTCCTTAAGAAGGAAGCAGCCAAAACAAACTAACAAAAAGTATATGTCCAAGTAAGATAAGATATTTAAAGTTTACTATAGANGAAACTGTGAACATTGCTGTTTGGATTTTCCCTCGAGTCCACAGCTAACCTCTAGTTCACACCGGATGGATTTTTTGACTTCCCTCAAGATATACATACATTATATATTTACAAAAACAGTATCTGAATAGTGTTAGAATGTTTAAAGGACCATAATTTTCATTTTCATTCTGGGTTAAGCTATCAGTAACCAGACAGGGGCACTTCAGGGGCCAATCAGAGTTAATCAGGGTCTTTAAGTCAATCTAACCCTTAAAACTGTATACGTATTTTAATAACCTCTTTATTACCAAACCTACTTTCAATGAATATAAAAAGTGTAAGAAAAAAAAAGTCCAGCTGTGTCTTTACTGCAATGACTGCCATCTGTATGGTTTTCAACATAAAACTCTAAATTATTAAAGTCTGTAAAAATGTTCTTGTTTTCTTCAGGCAGTCATCTTTTGTGTCTCATTCTGACATCATCTTCTTGCTTAATGCAAATTTATGAATCATCACTAAATATCACTTCCATCCAATTATCCACAGTTCACACCAGCTCCCCTTTAGCCCACTGTAACGTTTTCTTCTGTTGAGGCGTTAATTATGGTTTACTTTTGGTTTTATTTGGATAAAGTTGCCAGATATTCTTAGCAGTTCAATTTTTTTTTAAATTTAAATTTTATTTCTTTGTATTTCTGTTGTTGTGCATTACATATTTTTTAAGGCGCATTGGTTTGACAGCTTCCTTGATCTACTTTTATATTTTTCCTCCCATTTTGTTTCATGCTTAAGATTTTATACAAAACTCACTGGAAACAACCAGCACCCTTCTTGTGGCATGTAGTTAAATTTACTGGCTATTTATTTATTTATTTTTTAATTTTCAACATTTTAACAAAGAAAGATGTGTTTTGTAAGCAACCTGAAAAAGCTGGCCTCTCACCTTTTTTTTTTTATTATTTTCATCAAAGTCTCAAGCCTTCGTATCTTCCTCTTTTCAGCAAGATTTTGCTGGGTGGCCAAAGCTCACTCCCTCCACCTTTCACCCAGTAACCACTTAACCACTAACACTCACACTTAAACTGCTGATAGCATTTCACTGAGTCATCCAACTACAATCTGCCTCTTACTTTTTTTACTTGAGAACAAGCTTGTTCAATTTTCCTCCGAATGCCAAGAACTCTCTTTGCACTTTACCTTTATAAACTGGTATCAGACTGTGTTTATAGCAACAACAAAACAAAACAAAACAGGAACACACTACCACTTTACCTAAAAACATTTTCATGGACATGCTAATTATATCAAATTACCATGGTACCATTAGAGCAGTGAAACAAAATATACTGTATCAAACATTACGTCTTAATATCTTCAAGATATATTGTGTTTTATTTATTAACACTATTAACTATTAACACAAAACCCAGTGTTTCTGACACTACTTGCCTTCTTGATACAATAGTAATATAGCAAAAATATAAACATTAAATAGAAGTAAATGCACTAGCTAAAAATAAAATGTATACATAAAATACACATATTTTATGGTCAAATACATTTACAAAGGTGCAGCCTTCATATTATATATATATATATATATAGTGTTTAACTAGGTCAATTTAGAGTTTCTTTTCTGTGATAATATTTTTACATATTCTTGGTCCCTCTCTTAAAAGGGTGGGTGGCAGTAGCCTTCATTTTATTGATACTGTTGGCATTTATAAATTGATGATTTTTGGCACTGAATGTAAGTTTCAAAGATCAACCCCCTGAATATCTTTGCTAGATTTACATAGAGGATAAAGCTTTAATTTAAATGTTCAAAATCGCCATAATAATACTAATGTATACTTGATTTTACACTTAGTTGGAAGCAGAGTGAAAGCAACAACTTGACTTTTGTTTTGTTTTTTTAATACAAATACAATTTTTTTAATTTTTTTTTTGCCTCAGTATATTAAATATACACTTCTGCCAGTCATGGCTCATCTGTGATTAGACCACAGCTCCCAGCATGCCTTGAAACTTCTTGGGAACCCCCAGGAGGAGCTGGAGAAAGTTAAGGATGTCTGTGTGCTTTTCCCCACTGTGTTGTCATGGTGAAGCAGCAAGTTAATGGATGGATAGAAATGTGTTCATTAGAATCTGACATTTTCACCAGGTAGGTTTTTGAAAGCACTGACTAATATGAAGACCAATTTGTGGAAAAATGCCCATGGGCTTCAAGACGGATTTAGACCTTAAGTTAGTTTTCAAACATGCGTTACTCATCAACATTTCTAAGCCTAGAGGTGTGTGGTGGCATATTTGAAGAAATAAATATGTAAATTACAGCCCATCAAGCTTCCCTTCACAAAGCAGTGAGTCTCGTCTGTTTAGAAAGTGCCCTGACACAGCATTTCATTTTGTGTGTGTGGATGTTTTCATTTGTGAAGTTAGCAAAATATCTTATAATCCAATGGATGGATTTTATAGAAACCTTTAGAGACTAATCACTGGATGAACATCTACAGCTGATTAACTTTTGGTGTCAACTGAATTCAAGACAGCCTCCAGAATTAATCAGCTTTACCAAAAAAATGTCTATAGTTCTGTCAGTTTCACAGATATTGAGCTAAACCTTGGTGTGGTAGATGAGTCATCCCCAACACATACTGAGTGCAACATCTTGTGTAAGAATTTAGCTTAAAACTGTAACATTATCTTCTGGAGTCAACCCAATTTTAGATGGTCTCCACAACAGAGCAACCAAAATCAACACAAAGATGCTTTAACTCTTTCAATTTTACCATATTTGCTTTTGTAAAGTGATTGATATTGTGTGTGTATTTCAAAAAAAGACTTCATACTCTATTCAATTTGAGAAGAAAAACACACACACTGAATGTCACTCTTGTCTTGCCATTTTCGTACATCTGTTACACTGAAAGGCCTCGGGAGGTTGTCGTCACTCATTTGCTTGTATTTGCATTTGGAGCAAATGATTTAAAACCTTGGAGGAAAACTTGACCACACTGCCGCTCACAAACAAGATTTAATACAAGGTTATCCCCAAGGATTTCTTTTAAAGCTGACAAAAGGAATATCTGCTATAATAAACGCTCTTGTGATTAAAAGAAAATCTGCTGGGTCTGTAGGACAGCTACATTTGGACAAATACTGCTTTTAGCTGCTGTAGGTTTTGCAGTTTTGGACTGTCAGTCTGCTGTTTGGTTCAACCAGTAATTTAGCCCACACAAAAATATCTCCTACTGATGTTTGTACAAACATTAATTATTGCCAGAGAACTGATTATAATAGCTTATGTAATTATTGTTTTGGTAATCTTTTGACTCATCTAGCAGCACAAATCATCATGGACAGATGTAAGATTCTCACAGTATAATAATCTTGAGCAAAACAACACCATTCGTGATAATACAAATGAAAATCTACCACATGATTTAGCTTATTTGATATATAAAAAACTACTAATATTACTATTATTACCCTGAATAATATTATAGCTATTTATACTTTTAGCTATATAATATAACAACCCCAGTTTCAACAACATTGGAACTGGGGTTAACTAAAAACAGAATCGATGACTTGCAAATTTTATAAAAGCATATTTTATTCATCATGAAACATAGTAATTTCATCAAGACTAAGAAATTGTTCCATTTTAGGGGAAAATATGGTCATTTTGAATTTGATGGCAGCAACACGTTTCAAATAAGTTTGGACAGCGCCATGTTTAGACCACTGTGAAGACTGTGAGAGCAGCTGCTGGAGGGTTTGGAGAAGAATGTTGTCTCATTCTTGTCTGATGTAGGTTTCTAGCTGTTCAACAGTCCTGAGTCTTTGCTAGATTCATATGGTGAGAGGACTGGACTGAAGGCAGACCAGTCCAGCACCTGGACTCTTCTACCATGATGCCATGTTGTTGTAAAGATGCAACAACACTGAAATATGCAAGGCCTTCCTTGAAAAAGACATCTTCTAGATTAGAGCGCGTGTTGTCATAAATCTGTATATACCTTTCTGGAAGATGGTCATATATCGTGTGACCTTGACAATCTGTGGTTTTTACTTTTGGAAAATCTTCTAAATAGCCAATCTTCTTTGTTTAATGGGGTAAAAGAGACATTGACAATCACAGGGAAACAAACCTGTGTCAAAATTCCTATTTAGTTTTGAAACTGTGGCTTGATAAAACCATGGTATATCTTGAAATTAGTGACTGAGCCACAAAGCAGGGCATTATCACTTCATAAACTAGATAGATTAACAAATGTGTACGCTCATGGTTGCAAGAAAATCAATACTAATGATCTTAGTGATTCCTTTCTTTTTAATGAAACTAAGACCTTCTTCAGGCTACTTTGCATCTTGCACTGTCCATCCCAGCCACACAAGTGGAAACTCAAAAAGAATCAGAAGCACGATGGCACACAGTGACGTTATTTAGTGTAGCTGTAATCAAACCATATGGAAAACATTAAGACAGCTGTTCAGTCACTGAATGCATTCCTTGTGGCTTTCAATGATGATGCAGAGAAAAAGTTGAATGAAAATGTGCTTTAAGTCCAACTACATAAAATGGAATCCTATATGTTCCATATCAGATTCTGTTCATTTTCTCTGCATCTTTGTGTCCATTGTTATGTGGACTGGGGACAAGCAACTGCAACTGTGAGATAACACGAGGCAGCCAAACAATTAAAAAATATTCATGTTAAAGTGGTTTTATGCCTTTTTCAGGTGAGATAGTCTGTTTTTGTAGCTTTTCCGAGCCTTGCTGTGACCACCTTACACTCATTTACTTGCAGATATACATACATCCTAGTAAAATTAATGTGTGTGGTACACAGCTTAGAGCACTGCACCACTGCCAAAAATTATAACTTCCTTCATCTTTTCCTTGTGTTTTCACAGGATTCTGTCTGTCTGGCAGGCTGCCACTCAATGTTTTTGCCCAGCACAAGGTATGTTTCACTGTGTAGCAGGTGATGCTTCCGGTGTCAAAGCAGGAAAAACCTACATTTCTGCTTCATTTCTCACCTAATCTTGGCTGAAAGATGTACATAATATTGGGTCCATAATCATTTACAACCATTCTGTTAATCCAAAGTGGCATCTGAGTATTCCTCTTTTAACACAAAATTAAAAATATTACATTTTATTTTAGCAAAACATCATGTTTTAAATAAGAACATGTTTAACCTCAGCTTAACTGCAACTTTGATTGTGGATCAAACTGGTAAAAAAAGAAATAATGAATATGATAAATAGCCTGATTTGTCAAAAAAAACTGTTACCATTTGCTTTGTCTCAAACTGTATACTTCCATATTTATAGGCACACTTGTTCTGAGTACTCATTAAAGATCAAAAAGCAGCCATTTAGCCTGGGTAAGTGCTAATGAAGATCCTAGAGCTAACTACTTACAGGGTCCTCTTCAAGGTGTTCTGCAGCTGTTGCAAATTTCAGGAACTAGTTCAATTACATTGTTCATATGACAACATGGCACACTCACCGTTGTATCAAATATAAAATAAGTGGTCAAAGATTTGATAAAGCAGTAAAGGCACATATAATATGTAAAACCTGTGCAAAAGCAATGGTAAAATGTAGTTTTAAACATTTAAAAACTACAACAGTCAAATGTATCTGAGTGCTACAAAACCATAGGACCATGTTGTTTTTTAAGTTCTGAAGAATGACCCTCTAACAGCTTTGCAAGAAGTCCACTTTTCATTGTGGGTTAGGGGTAAATCCAGTACTAATGATCTACAAAACAAATACTAAAACACAATATACTTAAAGCGTTCACTAATAGAAGGATGATATTGCTTTTGTGACAAGCATCACTGGCAATATATCACTCATTGCTGAAGGAACTTTGATCATGGCTGGAATTTATGGCAAAGGATTAAATCAACATTTTCTGCAACACTAATTCTGACAGACACTAAATAACATACTTCACAATATTTGTTTCCCTAATGGTCGGCATAGGTAAATAATAAAGAAACAAAAATCAATAACTAGATCACCAAAAAATCTCTTGACTCATTGCTTCAGTTTTGAAGCAAGGGCTCATAGGAGCTTCAAATGGCTAGTTTTCTAACTTCCTGTAACAGTTAGCAGTGCTACAAAACCAATGCAAGCTGGTATATAAACAGGAACAAAAAATGAAGATTTAAAGAAGATAGTGCTACCAGTGTTTTTGCTAGCATCTCCGCTTTTGATAAACATAATGCTCTTTGACACTTGTGTAAAAATTACTTTAAAGTTGCTGTATCCTTCAAAAACTATAAGAGGATCATTTAACCTAGAACTTCATTTACCATGAACAAGCAGAACTTGGTTTAGACTGGGCCTGAGCGATAAGCACATTTTCATTCCTACAAAGTGAACAAGCAGGACTCATAATAACACAGCACACGTCCCAACCCACCTGATGACCTAGAGACAGAAAGAGGAATTCAGTGAGGTGGAAAATTATCAAATGGAGATATTAGAGTGAGGGCAAGTCAAAGAGAGACAAGAGTTGGAAAGAAATCATGGAGAAAAAAGTTATAGGATCATAGTTAAGAGAAGCAGGGAAGCTTACCTAAAGGTGACATCTCTGGTACACCTGCCATGTATGGCCCGTCAAGAAACTTGGGTTCATTATCATTGATGTCCTGCACTTTGACCACAAACTCAGACCTCGGCTCCACCGGTAAGTTGGTTAGTTGGTCTATAGCTTGAGCTTGGAGAGTGTAATAAGCCTGAGCCTCCCGATCCAGGCGCTTTGTGGCATGAATGTCTCCGGTGTTTTCATCAATGGTGAAGATGGATGTGGCGCCCTCTCCAGTTAACACATACTTCACCTTGCCATCACCTTTGTCCACATCTGAGTGGAGCTGTTGGGAGAAAAGAGCAATAGACACTAAATAACGTATGAAAGAAAAATTCCTTTAATATTTTAGTTGATATTCTTGGCTTAATAAAGGATGACCAGAGGGCTTCTGTCTCACAAAATTGTTAAAGCTGTAATGATTAAACTAGGACTATACTGGTCAGGTTGATGTCCCACATTATCCATTCAGAGATAAAAATCTAGGTTCATTGACTGAACTGGATTCAAATTTAAACAACGTTGCGTGTTAGTACATTTAATGCTATTTACATATTTTGACGTGTTTTGAAATATCAAATGCATTTATGCCGTCAGGCGTTCGGAAGTATTTATTATTTAAACCATGCAAATTTTCCCTCTCATGTCACTGCAGATGTCTACAGAAAACAAGAGCAAATACATGGTGTTTACTTACTCCCTCACTGTTCAGGGTCGTGGGTACATGATGTTTATTGCATAAATATTAAAATCAGATCAAGAGATCAAAACAAACAAAAAATTATTCATGAATTATTTCCCCCCAAAGACATACTTTTTGCTTTTTTTCACAAATAATGGAAAACGGATGAAATATTGCCACTTACAATAAATGCACTAATGTGATGGTCATTACAAATAAAACAATTTTTACATTAAATCTCTTAACATTCACAAGCTCATCTCCCACAAGGAATAAGAAACAAAATCAGTTTGTATTATTTTAAACATTATCGATACACAATCAAATAAATTGTTAATCTAAGTCAGTTTTGATACAATGAAAACCCCATGTCAAGTGAACATTTAATGAAAATTTAGTGTTTAAATTCAAATAATACCAGCATCTTTTGGCCATTAAAATCATTGCTGTAAATGCTATAAATTCAAGGACAGTCAGCTAGGATAAAAGCAAATTTGTGTGTATTTCAAAAGTACTTCCTGTCCTGGATCACCCTGAAGACCATCAGCATATTTATCTGCCAGTCTTCAGATACCCAGGGGTGGAAATTGGCACCTGCTACTGGCCAAATGCGGGTAAAAGTTTGAACAATGCACCAGCCACCGTGGCAGGTTTGCAATTTGAACAAAAAAAATGTGTTCAATTTGTACTCCCGACCTGTAGAGAGCAGAAATGTGCCCGAGTTGCTGCTAGGTTGCTCTAAATGCCATTAGAAGAAGGAGGAAATTTGAGCAGTAGCTTTAACAATATGGCGGAACATTTTGGGTGTTAAGCAGGTGGCAGACAACAAAAACTTTTCTCAAGAGGAGTCAAGGGCAGAACTGAAAGTTAAACATAGTTTTTTTTAAGGAAAAATGGAAAAGAAATGACAATGGCTAGTTCTGTGACTGGCTTGTTTTTGATGAGAGCAGCCAGTCAATGTTTTAAAAAAACAAAATAAACAAACAAAAAAAAAACTAGTGGCTTGTAAAATGTTTGAGTGGCTGGTAAAAAAAAAAATAATAATTTCCACCCCTGCAAATACCCCACTAGTGTAGTAGCCTGGACAAAAGGAGGAGATAGAAGCCACTGATATCAAGACACGAAAGCTCCTCACAATGCACAAAGGATTTCATTGCATGTCCAGCACCATGAGACAGTACGCTAAGCAAAAGGAGGGAGGCAGAGGACTAATGAGTGTCAGAGCCACTACGCAGGATGAAACAGCTAAAATCCTGCAGTACATCAGAAAGAAAGTTCCCAATGATGAACTCCTAAGTGAATGTCTCAGAGCCATCTCAACTACGGGTGGCTGCCGAGAAGCACTTGACCATGGAGTCTTCCACATGCTGTTTGGTAAACTCTAATGAAGATTTAATCTGAGTTTTCTTTAACAGTAGCTTTCTCTTTGCCACTCTCTCATAAAGCTCAGACTGGTGAAAAACCAGGGCAACAGATGTTGTTGCTCAGTCTCTTCCATCTCACCTGCTGAAGCTTTAACTCCTTCAGAGAGCTCACATGTGTCTTGGTGGTCTCTCTCACTGTTCTCCTTCTTGCACAGTCACTCAATTTATGAGGTTTCTGCTCTTAGTGCAATTATACTTGTTGCATCTTTTTTCCAAGTCTTGATGATGGATTTAACAGAACTACTGGGAATGTTTAGGGCCTTAAAAATCCTTTTGTAGCCATGCCCTGACTTAAACTTTTCAATTGTCTTTGAGTTGAATTAGGACAGTCCCTTTAAAGGGCTGAATATTTATGAAGTCACTTATTTACATGACATTTTTATTTAATTTGTAATACTCTGTAGAAATTTGATTTCACTTTGACAATAACAAAGTTCTTTTTATTTATTTTAGTGAAAAAATAAATTAAAAAATATCAATCATAATTAATTTATGAGATCAGTAAAAGCATAAAACATCCAAGGGAGTGAATACTTTTAATGACACTAAATTAGCAGGATGTAACATGAAAATATGTCTATAAATCTGTCTGACAACCCATGTGGGCAATAAACAAACTGCATGTACAGGTTTAAAAAGATTACTTTTTTTTTTTTTTTTTAGACAAAATCTATGTAGTCAACTCAAGACCATTCTGCTGACAGAGATTAAATATTTGTAAGAGCAAGACAAGACTTTATAATTGGCTTTAACACCTATTCTCAAAGCATCAAAATATTCCTTGAGCAACTCTGAATAAAGAAATTAACATTATCATGACAAGGAACTGGGCTTGAATAATCCTCTTTGAAGTCAGAGTGTTCTGACGGCCAACAGCTCCTTCCACATGGAGTGATCACAGCAAATGTGATGGAAAAGGCTGTGGTTGGTACTGAAAGATGGGCAGACAGACCGTTTTTAGCTGTCAGCACACTGCAGAGTGTCTGTCTTTTCTCTGTCATCACAAACATGAAAAGGCACCATCAGAGCATGTAGAGCAAGCATTTCAGGGTCTGCTTTTCCCAATTTTTGACATTTTGTGTTGAAAATTTACAGAACAAAACCTCTGCTGAGGCTGTAACATCTTTACTACTGAATGTACAGTATGTTTTAAATCGTGCTGCGTCAAAACGCATGAAAAATAATCAGATTTAGACTAAAACTTTTTTATCATGAAATGAAAACTGCTCTACTGGTTCACAAAACAAACTTTTTCTTCCACTATTCTTGAATAAATTTGAAGAAAATTAACGCTCAGAAAGTATCATTTCAAAAATGTCTCTAATTGAAATATAACCACCGTTAGCATCTGGCTAAATGAATTTAGCTGTAATAGTGCAAAAATATGTTTCCAGTACTGGTGTGGCCCTTAAATCTAACTGTCCAAACTGAAACCTGGCAGTAACTCATTTTACATTTAATATGACATGGGGCAGTGTTAGAATATAAACTAAGTGTGTATTTCAATAAGAAAATTATTATTTACCAAATGACCCGTGTTTCATCGGGTTCGTATTCATACATTTTTCATTGAAAATTTAAATATAAATTGTCTCCACAACAAATATGTATCCTCTACAGGCTGCTGATTTTCAGTGTTGCTCAGTTTTAAATCTGTGTCCCAGCTGAGGCACCATTGTTGAGATTACCAAACATAGCCCTATTTAGTTGTACCTTGCGATTTAATTACTGAAAATAACAGAATTGGTAATAATGTCTGGCATTTTCCAAGAACATCTGTATTTCACTACTGGAAACTAAACACAGACGTTTACCTTGGTCTGAAAGGTTTCAGATAGTTCACCTTCAGTCAATAACAGCAACAGGAAAACTCAAATGAAGTGCAGTGATTGGAAGAACTTTCCAGAACAAACAAGTTATTTAAAGCAACGTGCAACTTATCGTAAAATATATGAGTTTTCTTGGATTTATAGTCCACTATGGAGAAGTAGTCATCATTTGCACAGTGGTTCTGTGGAAAGATTTTAAACAATTATTGTCCAACATTTTGTAAATAGCTCATTGAAAGACCTCAGTTTGAAGAAATGGAGACTGGGGAGCTAATGACTAATCTGAGCAGGGCCAGGACTAAAGTGGTCTGCTGCCATTTTAAAAACATCTCCAAACTTTGAGGTTTATAAAGATAATATTTTATAGACCTTTACACTGCTGTCAGTTACACATTAGGTGGTTATTCCAGTAGAAATATTAGATTATTCTGGCCCCAGGCTGTACTGAAAATGCAACTGTTGCTATTTGACCTTGTAAATAACTAAAACATTATATGCAAATAACCATGTAATGTGAAACTGACAATGTAAAGGTTTATAAAATAGTTCTTGCACAAACTTCTGTAAAACTGTGAGATTGGTATTTTTTTTAAGACAACAATAATCTATTTTCATTAGATATCTTCACAAACAGGCTGTTTTTCTGAAGCAATCTTTTCTTGTCGTTTTCATTCACACAGAAATGCAGCAATCGACCAAAAACACTGTAGCAGCCATGCCAGACCTGTGTGTGGCACTGTAGCTCTGCTACAAAAATACACCAAAAACAGAAACCAAGGTAGGAGGCATGCAAACAAAGCGTACATGTCAGGTGCAAACTGTAAACACAACAAGACAAAAAAAGATGAGGATGGCAAATAAAAGAGCTAAAACTGAATCCTATTTGTAGGCCTTCAATAAAGAGAAACTCTGTCGTGAAGTCACATTAAACTACAAAAGTGCAGGACAGTGTTGACAAGGAGTTGTGTCAGTCCAAATACACAGACATAATGAATGACTCTCTGTAGTTATTTCTGTCACGCTGGGGGGTTAAAGGTTAGCCAGGAAATGAGGGTATGACATCACCGTTTTTAAAAGGTGGAGGTTTTGCTATCTACATAAAGTTTCAAGGGTAGTGTTTCCTATTTTCAAAGCATATGGTTTTGTGGCTCCTATCATCCATGTGGATGCAAGGTTGAAACAATTAAAAACTTTTGCATATTCAGAAAATATCAATCCCATATAGACCGGGCCTCAGACTAGCTGTTAGCTTGTCAATCTAGTCAGAATGAAATTCTGTTTCTTCAATCTGAAGCCGTTCAAAAAGCAAATTATGGCAGGTAAGACATTAATTGCTCTTCAAACCCTCATTTCAAGAGATCTGAACCATTACTTTAAGCAGTGCAGCTTTCCCAGCCTTTAACAGTCATGATACGATCGCTGCAGTTGACAGCTGTATTCTGCCAGTTTTCTGTCTCTGCAGAGAGAAAAGAGGTTAATACAGACAAGCCTGACAAAACAATACCCTAAAAGGGGGAAAAAGTCAGCATTGCTGTCGATCTTGACACAGCTGCTGCCCAGTCAGTGACTATCTACTTCAAATACCAACTTATGCATATATACCTTGAGAAAATGTGTTTCAGTGATTTGTTTTTTGAAGATCCCTGAACTATAACAAAAGATTCAGCACTGTTGCATAGATGGTTAAAAGATAAAATGCAGCACCGAAAGATTGCTCATTTCCTCTTTCTGCTTATCCGTCAACTGGAATGTCTGAAGAGATGTGTAACCAAAGGCAGCCGGAAGACCCTTTGTGTTTCCCAGAAAAAAAAATAAAACAATCTCTCCTCCCAGCACCATGTAGCTCTCTGAGTCTTGCTCTGTTCAGAATTAGGCTTGCAGCACATCTTCTGGGACAGTTTGATTTCAGGAATAATTCACTTGCATAATGTCTAACTTGGTCAGATTCTTTTCTCTCTTTTTTTGTGAAAGAAGTTCTGGAAAAGGCCTGTCCACTTTCATCTCGAGCTTTCTGGTGGTTTGCCTGAACTGCTGCAAAACCTTTATTAATCTTGCCAGTAGGTAACATGGAACATAGGAACTTAAAAGCTGTTCTTGGACTAAATGTAACAAAACTTTACGAAGAGGAGCAGCTCAATAGTCTTTCATTTTTAGGATCACGGCACACTTTCTGCAGTACTTTTCAATTAGTCACTGGCTTCTCTTGTTTACTGTGCAGCGCAATAAAGAAAAAAAAAAACATTGAACAGCTTTTTATTTATATTACAACGCAGTCGTACAATAATATTGTACAAACATTTTTTTCAATTTATCTGTAAATGTCAACATCTCATTATAGGATAAATAAGTGTGTTATTTCAGGTTCCAAGCGCAGCGCTGCAGGGTTGAGGAATGATTAGGTCAATATTATTTTGGTGGCACTGACAGACTACATGCTGCATAGAGGATACAACACCAAAGGTCTTTTATTAATGGAATCCATCAGCCCTGATAGATGCCGCACTGAGTGTGTGTTTGTGTGTGTGTGTGTAAGGGGTGGGGGTGGGGGGTGATTGCATCGGCTGTGTCCTCAAGCTTAAGTATATGTGGCCTCTCTCTTATAGGGTTCGCCATGTTTATTCACCATCTCCTGCTGTCAGGAGCAAAAGCTGGAGTAAATTGTCAGTCTTGGAGAGAGTCAACATTTAATCTGGAGGAAGCCATCCATGGCCGTTTGTTTCCAGCAAATGCCACCGACAAGACGGATAAAGCGAATGGGGCCACAAAAGCATACTGGCCAGGTCAAAGGTCAAGCACACCATGTGGTCTTTTGAGTGAACTGTTTGGCTTCCTGTACATTTCAAACTCAAAAGAGATAAACCCCAGCGAGGCATAGAACATCCACAGTATCAGCTCTCACTAATCAAACTCATTCCAAACCAGCCATTTGTTTTCAGGTTCACTTGTGACATTTTAAAGTTTTCTTACTTTTACAGGGGGCCAGATCTGCTCCTCCTGCAAAGATCTGAATAGCTGCTCTGTAATTCTTTCCTTTGCTTTCCCTCGGGGTGAGCGTAACACAGCAGGCAGCACAGTGTGCCGCAGCGGTGTAGCTCAAAGGCACTCTCGGGGATTGTGAGGAGGGGTGGGATCTGAACACCAATCCTCCTGAAATCAGTGCTGACACTTATCATCACTTTGTATTCCAGCAGTTCTCCTGGGACCAGCCTGTTACTTTTGTGTTTGCTTGTCTGCCTGCGGAGCAACGGAGAAGAAAAAAAAAGGAAAAAAAAAAAAAAAGAGGCGAACAGCACAAAGGAACTCATAACAACCCGCTGATTTATGCTGCTTGTTTAACTAGAAATATTGCTCAATGTGTTCAAGTGTTTGATTTTTGCAGCTTTAGCATTAGATGCAATATGAAAACATGAGTTGGAAGATGCAATCCTCAGTTGTTTCTTTTCGCTTTTGGTCAATTTGGCTTGACTGCACAACACTAACTGGAAAAACATAATGTCTTCAAACAGACAAAAAGTACATTTACATAAAAAGATCCAAACTAAAACCCATATTTCCAGCCCTGTATTCATGTTTATTTTGAGGAGAGTAAAATGTCTTTTCTTCAAAAGGCTGTGTACAACACACACACAAAAAAAAGGAAAAGGACACAAAAGTGTGAGCATTACTCAACACGTTCCACTAAAACAGCCTCTGCTGTTGCTGCTGAGCCCTCAGCAAACAACTGCTTTCAAAATACTTCACTGAACAGCTCAAACAGATCGGCTTATCTCAGAATCTCGGTGAGAAAGATGGTGCAGTGTGTTTTTAAAATAACCAAACAGGAAAAGAACATGGAACACAAAAGGGACAAAATTTCCCTACCCTTACCTTACTGTAGATCTGTAAGGGGAACATTCTGTTTCCAAAGGGCCAATCAAGCAAACAAAAGGCCAAATATTGTACTGAGGGAAAAAATATCTTCCAGATGGATAATTTGGACAACATTTCCAGGCTTTTACTTTCAGTTGCGAATTGGACAAATTATGGCATAGTTAGCATGGTCGATTGAAAAAAATGTCTCCATCCACCCAATGATAGTTTCTTATATCAGACAGATTTTCTATAAACTGAACATTCTTGCTTTTTGAAGCATTCAAAACGTTCAATTAAGTTTTGCCATCTTAAACACTGACCTCCCTAATCTGGAAAAGAAACGTTTGGTCCTAATTTCTGAGCTCCCACAATATTGCAACGACAGCGCCAAACATCATTTATAAGGTTTGACCAAAAATGGCTACAACCTGATTTCTCATCATAAGAGGATCTTAGTTTAAACTCCTGGCATTAAAGGTGGAAAAAGAGGTGTTTAACTTAGACTTTGCTGTCAGGCACCTAAAGAATATTTTTAAAATTGTTTTCTTCCATTTATGTATTTAAAAGTTGTTTGTTTTCATTTAAGTACATCGGGGTCCAGGTGAAGATAGTCCCAGGGAAATTTCTGACAACATTTTGCCTCATTGCACCAAAACCATTAAGTCCCCAGTTATTAAAAGCTGATCCAGGGTGCACAAAGCACCAAGAAGTTCAGAGTGATTAAATAAAACATGCATGTAAACATTAGATGGGACAATTAGGTATCGCCACCAAAGAAATGAGCTAAAATAAATGCAGGAGGGTGGCTGCAGAGCAGCTGTCACTAACATCAGCTCCCGACATGCTCGGTTTTTCATCTCCTCACTCGGCCATGTTCTAGTGAGAAGCCATGGAGCTGGGCTTCGAGAGAGGCTCAGTGGCTCAGCAGCTCCTCTTTCATTTCAAACTGGGAGGTGGGGAATTAGCCGTCATTATGGAGAGACTGTAGGCTGTCAGTGAGAAGTCCACAGATGCATGGGATTTGTACACATAAGCTTGCATTTATTGTGCCTGAATAAAAAAAAAGATGCGGTTCACTTGTGAGCTTTTTTTTTTTTTTGCTTGTTTGTTCAAATTTTGTATTTTTAGTATGCTTTTTCTGTCTTGGCTGTGACATTACGTATGCCATTTCTAAAAAGAAATACCAATAATGTTGAATCTAGTTAGTCATGTGTATGTATGAACTGTTTTTGTAAAAAAAAAAAAACTTATGTAAATGCTATGATTTTATGACAGTTGCACCAGCTGAAATTCTTCCTCCCTTTGTTTGTTTGTCTCTTGTCACTATCAGAGACAAGCGAGGCACTCTGTGGGGCAAATTTATATATTAATATTTTTTTGACAGTGACTGGTGATGAAAATAGAACTAAAGTGCCAGTTTACATACAATCAGGGGAAAAACAATGTTAAAGTTTTAGGAATTAGAAAAGCATAAAAACACACAATGAAGGAAATGACCCATTAAAGGTTGCATTCAAACAAACTACAAGACTTTATATTTTTACAGATGGGTCCAAAGTGGAGATATTTCAGATCTTTGGTAAAACGTGAACCCATATTGTCACAAACGTCGTACCAACTGTCAAGCACGGAGGTGGCATTGACCATGAACTCCTCTGTAAATCAAAGAAGACAGACAATTAGTGGAACAACTGTTTTAATGTTTTCTTCTTTTTCTGAGAGAATTAATTAGTCTGTAAGTTCTTATTTCACATGAGTGGTTTTAACTGGAAACATAAAGAAGATCTCGTCTTTGCCTGTCACTAAACATTTATTTTGTGACAATTTTACAGAAAGCAGATTTTATAAATTTCTACGGTGTGTGAGAAGGTAAATCATGCTGGGTTTGTCTGTTGGGATGGGAAATGCAATCTGTCCACAACCTGTACTTTATATTTTTACCTTGCTTCTGTTTGTTTGTTCAGAGAAATAGCTGCTCTGCATTGTAAGGTTTCAAAAAAAAAAAAAAAAGAAAGAAAAAAAAGATGGAGGCAGGAAAAGTGAGCGACAAGGAACTTTACTTGAAGAAAAACAACTTACGCTGCCAAGATAAAAAGTCACCGAATCAAACTATTTACACACGGTCTCTGTTCACATTCATGAAAATGATAAATTGTGTCTCTGAACTGAGGAGGTGCACCGTACACCGACTGAGTTTAAAAGCAACAAATTTAAGGGAGCTTATGAACAGCTCTTAAGATATTCTGTTCAAAAAGAAAGTGTTCACATAAAGTTGGAATTTTCTCTAATATTTAGCTGGTGGTAATTTCATTGAGCCTTGGCAAATGGGTTTTATCACTTCCTAAACTGACAGTAGTTTCGAAACTAAACCTGCAGTGAGCAGATAAGCTTAGTGTTTGTGCAGAAATTAGTTGCTGGACGATTTTACAGGTTAATTCAACAATGTGCACTTAAAAATACAATTTTGAAGGTGAATTTGAAGGGTTTATTCCACAGCACTCGCAGTTTGATATGTAACAGAAGCTTGTTTCCCAAATTACTTAAAATTCTTCTCAACTATGCAAAAACGTTCCAATACTTCTGATCCAGCTAAACTTTACATTTCGCTTTTTTTTTGTCTGTTTTCTTCTTCCATATTGAGGGGGAATTCAAGCTTACTGACCCATTAGATTTGTCCTCAGCTCTAGAGAGTGATTCTGACAACATCTGTATTTCCTGCTGCAGAAATTGGTTAATTAAAGTGTTTTTTCAAGACCCCTTCAGAGCGAACACTTGGAGAATTAAAATCAGCACTAAAGGGTGATTTTATTGGTTTAGTTCTTTATTACAGGTAAAGCAAGACGAGGTAGAAGCACTAGATTAAAACCTTCTTAGGTGGAAATGTCTAGGTATGAGGGAGGAAAACATACAGTGCCAGAGGCATTCAGTTTGAGCGTAACTGCAGTTCAGAAGTTAGCTTGACTCTTTGCTGTCAGACACACTTTGAGGCAAATTTTACAACCCTAAATGTGTTCACATAAAGATGAATGCATAAACAGAACAATTCGGAGTTAGTGGCTACATTACAGCCAAGTTTTGTTTTTGTCATTTGTTGAGAATTTCTCCAGGCTACACAAACCGGCCAAATGTACACAAAGCCAAGCAAATATTTGCTTTGTTTCATGTCTGAACACTCCAAAAGAGATAAAAAAAAGACTAGGTCTCAAACTATCATTGCTCACAGCAGCTGTATTGCCAGATGAGTAGGAGAGAACAACCACTTGAACTGTCAGTTTGATGTTAAAGCAGTATAATTTAAAGGCTTTGTTAGCAGCAGTATCAATATAAAATTAAGTAATTGCTGTGTCATTTTATTTTCCTCCGAAGGAAGCACAGATTTTTAGTAATGTATTAGAAATTTTGTTTTCAGTTGGGTATAAGCTGATTTAAAGTGGTGCAATAAGGTGGCGTAATAGACTTAAATGAGTACAGACATACGTGTGTCACGACTTGACAGCAGCCACAAAGCAAAGTGCAGACTGTTATTTTTAGAGGATAAATATGAAGATGCTGCGGTGCAGTTTGCAGCAGGAACAAGGCTGCCTCTGTCTCTGAGGCGGCAGCTGCTCACATGAGACAATCGGCTTTCAGGGAAAGTCAGAAAAAAAAATGATTTTCAGAATTGTGACTGCCATTCAAACATTTTGTTCCCATCAGACAGCGACGGCTCATATCTGCACCTGCCGGCTGAGTCATAACACCGGAGACACAACAGCTCTGTTTCAGCATGTGGAAATTGAATTGAGACTTTCAAAGACCTGAACGGCACGAGTCAAGAATTCCCCACACAAAGATAAATGTGTGTACACCTTTTGCCTAAAATCCATCTTCTTATCCAGTCACTCTTGAGTCTGTCAGGAAATCAGTGAAACACTAGCAAAAAAGCAGTTGTTAAAACCATGCGGGGCCAAGACCAAAGTGGATTATTTCCAACTTTAAACAACTCCAGTCTCAAAGATTTCTTAGCAATTCATGTAAAAGCTATTTAATAAACCTTCATATCACTGTCAGTTTCACATTATACAATTATTCTGGCACTAATATGATGTTCTTGTCAGAACTGCCCCAGGCTGCTTCAGAACTACTACAGCTAGAGCTTCAACTTATGTTAACAACCTTAACCTCTTTTAGCTACATTAGCAAATATTAAACTTCTACAGTTTTACATAACATTGCATGTTTAGTTCGTCACTGCTCTCAACTGAAACTTGCAAATATATGTTGAGCACAGATGGACTTTGTGGATGCTGTTGGCACTAAGGCTGCAAATGCATCAGTCTGCCTGTTCAGTGCAAAAGTTTACTCAATTGATACAGTTGCAGCCTGTTCATGTCGCAACAAATTAAACAGCATTCGCATTCTGGTTAGGGTAGCCATTGTCCTAGTCTGGATGAAGATTTCTGCCCTTTTCTCCATACTCTGTGCTCTATGACTGATAAGATACTAACTATTGATAACTACTTGACAAAAACATAATTTCAAAATTACCAAGAGTATCCCTTTAACACAGGAGCAATTCCATTTTATTTTGATCTGAACTATAACTTCAGACCAGGATGTTATACCAGACAATCAACAAATTTAAGTGGCCTCTACCATTTTTGCCAATTACAGTGATCAAAACCTAAAATACAAAAGAATTGGTCATAGCGCAATGAATTTTTACTAAATATCAGGTAATGTAACAGTTTGTAACCATTTAGTTATGTATTTTACTCTGGAGTAATAAAAAAATGAATTTTTGGTAATTGTTTTTTCATTATATTGATCCAACAAATATCCATTATATTGATCCAACAAATATCCATTATATTGATCCAACAAATATCCATTATATTGATCCAACAAATATGGCTGTAAGGGTTTCTGACACAGTGCACTGCAGGGGAAAACATCTCGAGTTGCTTGAGAAAATTGAACCATTCAGTATTGTGTGGTTCTCAGAGTCAGTGTGAAGGTTTCAAGCAGTGCAGTATCAAATTCTATCAAAAAGCACAATGCTTTAAATTCATGGAGACAGAAAATGAAAGGGGGAAAAAAAAAGCTCATTTGACAGCAAAAGATAAAGCATCCATCACACCAATGTTGTAAAACAATAACCTTTAAATCCAAGTCAATTGTGAGTATTTTCATCGAAAGGCGAAGCTGGACGATTATTTGTTGCCAGTGTGTGTGTGAGAGAGTGTCTGTTTGTTACCAAAACATCTCATGAATCACTGGACAAATTTTAATGAAACTAGCAGAAAGTAGTCACTGGATGTACATCTACAACTGATGTCCTTTTGGAGTCTACCCGATTCAAAATGGCTACCACAGCCAACAGATTGTAGAGAATGCAAGAATTGCTATCTTTTATTCAAATCTACAGACATTAAGCTAAAATTATATGTGGTACACTTACTCACACATAATCCAAGTTCTACTCATTGTGTAAGTCTTTGTTTAAAACTTTAGCATTAACTGTTGGTGTCCACTTTATTTGTCTGTTAACAAAATATCTCATGATCCACTTGATGTATTTTCAATAAAACTTTCAGAAAGTAATAAATAAATGTACATTTACAACTGATTAACTTTTAGAGTCAGCCCAAGTCAAGCTGGCCACAACAACTATTCAACATTAGCCAATATAAAAAAGGCTGTAACTTGATCAGTTTGACAGATATTTAAATAGAAATTGATGCTAGAACCTCCGAGTCATGTACTGTACAACCCATAATATGAGAGAGGCATCTTGTGATATTGCAAAGATTGTACATAACATTGTTTTCAAGGTTTGACCAAAATGACTACAACTCTGTCATTTTACAGCACAAGATGTCTAAAGTCTCAGTCTAAAACTTTGATATATTTAGAGAGTGCTTTGCCTTTAATTGTATAAATCTTTAACCACTAGGGTCATGAAGATTTTTTAAACAGACCTGAACGCTTCTCGAACTGGTGCCCCAACACCTTTAGTGGTTTTCCACCATTCAGATTTGTCAGCCACATAAATGAAAGTAATCAAACAGGCAATCAGGGTGAGCTTACCCTTTCTTTTTTTTAAGTGTATATTTGCAGTTGTGATGTTCGGCTCATCACAAAAATGAACATAAATAGAGGACAGGAATAGGCCTCCTTTTTAAAGCGCTACAGAGGACAAAATCAAAGCTTTTTTTCTCAAAAAGGCTCTTTAGATGTTTTCGCTGTGATGTTTTTTTTTTGTTTTTTTTATAAGCAAGAAAAAGATGGGACACAACTGACAGCAGAATGGAGACATATTTCTGTACGAGGTGGTGTCAGTACAAGAATTCCTGATTGCATGCCGGCCCTGCATGGCTTTTGTTCATCTTGTTTGCAGATTAATCTGAAGCAGAACTGGACAAAAATTCATGAGCATCTCCAAATGAGATAACCATTATGAAGAGGACTTTAAAGCTTGTTTCAGTGTGAATAAAAGCCCTGATATTAAATGCCAAAGCCATAATCCTCATTTAATTTAGTTTTATCTGAGCCAACCTGTTTTTTTTGTATTACTCGAAGTCTCTTTTTTTAGCTTTTTTTTTTTTATTTGATGTGAATCGTGGCAATTAAAATGTATTAAATACAAGCTGTTACAAAATGCATTCTTGTAAGGCGTTTGGAAGCTGTTGAATGTGAAAGCTCATCGCGGAGCTGTTCTCCAACTAATCTGTGACATCTGCGAGGATTTGACTAAAACTGACAGAAACTGCTGAAGTAAAACAAAAGATCTTTTACAAACTTCATCTACAATCTCCTGCAATAGACGTGACATTGTGAGACGCCGCGCTCAGAGTATGTTGCTATTGTTAATAAGCTGTGGTGGGCATCTTGAATTGGGATGACTCCAAAAGGTAATCATTTGTAGATGTCCATTTAGGCTGTATTCATACCTGTTAGTCCGGTAGACTCGGTTCGACTGGGGACCAAAATTGCAACATTTGTTATATTTTCAGCTGGTGCGGTTCGCATTTACACTGCAAAAATGTGAGTGGCGTCAAATTTTAAGATTTCTGTTTTGTCTGTGGTACATATGCCAAACAAACCACGAGCCATTTCTCCCGCTAGTGGTAGAAACGTTGTTTTGGTTGTATTTACCCAGAAGGCCCAGCGCTATAGTCTGCTTCCTGCTTTTGGAGCGGTCTCCAGTCCGCTTGTGTTCACATATGAATTTGAACCGCGCCAGAGTTCACTTTAACCGAACCGAGTACGCTTGTTTGGTCCGCATCAGAGTTCGATTGTGCATTCACACCTCCCCAAACAAACCGGACTTTCTCTGCAAACGAACTAGAGTTAGATTAAAGCGGACTGAACTTGGCTGGTGCAAATGCACCCTTAATGATTACTTTTTGAGAGTTTTATTCAAATCTGTCCTCTGGTTTATGAGATGTTTTGCTAACGGTACAGATAAAGAACACACACACACACATAGTCACAAACATTATCACCCTTTCGCCTTTGGCAGGAGGTGATAAAAACTACAAACATAAATGAGTAGGGCACAAACAACTCACAAAGCATTCCACCCTGCATGCAAATAACAGACAAAAAGCTCACAAACAGTAAAACTGGATTTGTCTGAGGATGCCTCAATTAGAGCTCAGACTTCCAAAAAAAAGTGTCTCCAGTAAAACTAAACAGATTAGTTTGGGTAACATTGCTGCTGGCACTTGAGTCAAACAATGACAGAGCTGCATACATCAAAGTGACAGAAAGATTTAAATTTTACAGCTAAGGTCATGTGCAGGATATACTGTACAGTGGGAGAGGCTAAAGTGGGCTATAAATATCATCTGACATACTGTTCTGAACCTCTGTACTGAGAGTTATCAGGCTCCTGCTCTGCTCATCCTCCTCATTCAGGAACAGTTTTTATAAACTACCTGCTACCTATGACTGCAGGCCACAAATGACAAGTATTTCCTAATAAATTGACACTTTAGACTTTAATATAATGATTGCTTGCAGCCCTTGAAATGTAAAGCTGAATAATGTAAAATTACAGTTGATGCACATTAGCTCTTTCTGCGCTTTCTTTTTTAACATGCATAATAAGGCTGCACAATATTTGGAAAGCAGGCGATAGTGATATGATACAGCTGAATACTGCGATAATGATATCAGTTGTGATAAACATGTTTTTCACTCCTCTCTTTCTGTCTCTCACCATGATGCTGAAAATACTTTCCATGGATTTTAGCATCTTAGCTACTATTATCCTAATCAGGTGAGCATTAAGGGATTGGCCAAATATATTACTGGTGTGCAGAACGCGAATGCATGGCACTTGGAATAAATTAGCTGACCATGCATTGCAGTATCAGCAGTCTCAATTTATCTTTAAAACACTTGAACAGTTAAATAAATTAGAAACAGTGAAGGATTTTAAACACTGGCAGTGTCACTTTTTTTTAAACTTAACTTTGCAAATGTTTAAGAGTTTACAGTTCCAAAGGTGAAACAAAGGCCGAAGTGTGGCATGTGCCACATCCATGACAATGTCTCTGGAATCAATCCAAGAACACCAGGAAAATTTTAATGCTGTGTCCCCAGCCCTGAGAAAAAGCACCATACTGCAGAGATTTGAGCTGATGAACAATGGTCTTGAAAAAAACAAAACAGGTGACAGAAAGGAAACACAGAAGACTGGCAAAATCTAATCAACAAAAGACAATCTGGCAGAAAAGGCAGATATGAAGAACATGCTGAAACTACTAACAAAGACATGAAATAACTGCCAGACATAAGAGAAAACAAATGGCAAAGAAAACTAAAACTGAAAACGAGAAAAATACAATGAACCATACTAAAACCAGGCTGAAAACAAGACACCTAATAACGCACCCCTCTCCTCAAATTGTTACATCTAATCAACATTTACAATCGCAAAGCGGATATAACGCAATTTTAAAGATATTGAGCTGAAATTTAATGCGGTAATAGCCGAGAATCATTCACAGCGCATACTCTGTGGGGGACATCTTGCAACAATGCTTGACAAGATTATTTTTTCAAAGTTTGATGAAAACAGCTACAACTGCATCATGTCTCATCATAAAACGATCTGAGCTTTAAACTCAAGCAGTCGATATGCATTCCTCCAAGGCATGCTAGGACTTTATCCTTCAATAGCAGGATGTAATTAAAATATGATGTATATAAAAAAGACAACCTAAATGATAATAAAATTTTAAGATCTCTTAAGCTCATTGTGTATTCTTCAAAATCAAAAAGACTTTACAGCAGTGCCACCATTTCCTGGAGCAAAAGAACATGACTACAGCCTATATGCAGATTAATACAGAAGCTTGGGAAAAAATGCCTCATATCTATAAAAATGAAATTTTACTATGCAAGTTTAAGCTTCATTCATGCAGACCCCAAAGAATACTGAAAGAAAAATAAATTGTAGAGACATGTTGAGTTGTACCACCAGATCCAGGAGCCATTTCTTTCCTTGGGCTTTTAGAACACTGAATTCAAAGCTAAAATTTATGCTTCTGATTTAACAATTTATTCATTCTTATACAACTTTATGTTTTTTGCAAGTAGCATAAAAGAGACTACATTTTGCATTTCATTATAAAACCTCTGGTTGCATAGAGACAGCTGAACTGAATCTTGGGTCAGAGACTTTAAAGTGCTTTGTCATGCAAAAATTGTTCGTTATAGGCGATATTAAGCAAAGAAGCCAGAATGCTTTTGAAAGATTGACATAGAAGACTTCAGATTTAGCAACATCCCACTTCATGCATGTGTTGCTTTTGTGCTTGCCTGCTGTAAAAATCTGCATTACGTTTGAAGCAAAGGCTAAAATGAGCTCATTTCTCTCCATTTCACCGTTCTGTTGAGGTTAAGAGTGCATTTAAAGACATTGCAGCAAGTGTTTTATTTCTGCACCACGAATCCTGAGTGAACTGAGTCATACAACAATATCAAAGGACACTTTTTTTCCCCTCCAAGTCAAAATCAGATGAGACACCCACAATCGGAGATGGTGCTGTGAAGTTTTCCCATGGCACAAACCAAACGTTCACGTTCAGAATGAGTAAGGTTAGCTGCATTGTGTTCCTCTGCAGACAGCTATCAATTACATGTGTCAGAGCATCACAACAGAGATTCAAATCACAGTAAATTCTATAAACTGCCAAGCATTCAGTTTTTAAGATGTCGCAGCTGGCTAAGATGGAACATCGAACTCATCCACTAGTGATTATTTGGCTAACAAAAAAAGCCTCCTCTGTGTGAGGATTCCGGGTTTTTGTGCAGCTTTTTCTTAAGTTAAAATATTCTGAAACTTTAGAGACTGCTTTACTCTGCCAACAAAGATGACAGGACTTTTTTAAGTGGCCACTTTCCATCTGCCTTACAGCCACATTCCCTTTGGGGGTCATTTAAAAAAAAACTCAAGAAGTTCGGAAATTAAAACCGCGTTTTCAGAAGCTGATCCAACTAATCTGCCTTTTGTGTGTCTGTAACATTATAGCTATTGACGGGAAAAGGCCTCATCAGTTCTAATGGTGGAGAGCTCACTGATATTTAATCCATTATAGGCGGTTTGGGGTTGCTGAGACCACTCGTCAGGTCACACGATGCTCAGGAGAGTCGTCAGAGTCACGTTAATTAAACAATAAAGTGGTAACTGGCTGGGAAGGGATTTGAGGTCAGCACTCCGGCTATAATCACAGTTCCTGCTCTGTACAACGAACATTTTTCCATCTAACATAGTTTTTAGACAAAGCTCACAAGCCATAATTTGTGTCAGTTCAATGGTCAATGGGCTTTTTTCAAGACCTAAATATCTAATCATCTACTTTTTGGATTTATGTGAAAGGTGATACGTAAGGTCCTGGAAGAATAAAAGAGAGATGGAGACACATGAAATATGATTTCTAGACATCATGTGAAAAAGCAGATGTCTACTTGAGTAAAATTAGACATAGTGCAAAGTGTATTCTATCCATGTCCTATTAATGAACCATTATGAAGTGTAACCATTATCACTAAGGCCAGAGTCCAGAATGAAGTGTATGAATGATACTGATGACACAAAAGCTAGTCATCGATGATGGCTTTTATTTCCCACTGAACAAGGTTTCTACTGCTGAAAAGAAGGAGCAGGAAAAGGATCCCATAAAAAAAACCTGGTTCCTGGAAAAGTTTGCTGCAGTTAAAGCACAGACAGGAAAAAAAAAAAAAAAGGCATTATTTGCTCAGTTAATAAGTTTTTTTTTTTTTCCTTTTGTGAGTCTTGCAAATTTTGCAGTCACAACATGTGGTAACATCAGCCTGATCAGAGCATCAACAGTTACTGGAAGCACAGCAGGGCTTTACTGGATGATATTAGTCTTGCTACGATCCTGAAGTACTCAACAAGTGACTTTCTTGCATATTCAATTATTTTTAATCCTACATTTACTTTACGTGTGCCTCAAATAGGGGTACTTGTAAAGTAACTAGGTGACTGACTTAATAAGGTCATTCATCTAGTTATTAATGCTCCTTTCTTTAATGCCACCCATGGTGGTGCTTTTGTCCTCAGTGTGCACTGTATGTGAATTCTTAACGAAAGGCATCCAAAGCAATTCCAGTCGGTTCAACAAAAATAGACATGAAAGACACAAAAATGTGCATTCATGTTTCTCAACAAATAACTTGTCTTTTCATGAAATGTCAAACAAATGTGCATTCAGAAGAAAATAATAAACAAGTAGCTCTAGGTTGATTTCATGGTATCCTCAATATCATTTGAATTCTCTCCTGGTTCCTTTTGTTAAACTCCCCCTCTAGGCATGGATAAGCCCCTATAAATTTCTCTCTATTCATTAAAGCAACAAATTTAGACCTTTTCAAACAAAAAATAATCCCTTTGTGCCATAAAAACTTGAATGCTATGCAGCAAACATCATAAAAATACTCTTTTATGGTGGTTGTTTATTTTGGTAGCACAGTCTTTTGTCGTATCGAACACACATTAAAGTTTCTTCAGCCTGGTAATGAAATTAGCCACTGACTGGTAATTTAAAAACCCAAGCCTAACTCCATCATATGTTTTATTTAATGTCCATGAATTACATACATTTCATTAATGTATCAGTTTATTTTAATATATAAGTTAACCTGGTCCTCATCTCTGCTAAATGTTTGACTACAGCTGTCTACTCCCAGTTCCTTCAAATGTTTGGTTTGACTGCTTCCGTAAACAGCTTGTAATGTCTTGTTAGTGTTAGATAAAACTGGGTCTCGCCTGTCTCTTTCATGGCTGATTTTTTTAGGTTTGTTATGTAAGAAACCTTAGCTGTGTGAATCTGTGTTTTGGATGCTTTTGTTGATAAACTACAGTTTCAAGGTGGGAATCTTCAGTCATGGTGCAAGCAACTCATTCATTCTTTAGCAGCCTAAAAATAAAATCCCATATTACATATTACAAGGTTAAAATTTAGATTTCTAGGGGGTTTTCTGACTTTAATACCAATGGTTTATGGCTCTTCAGGTTTGCAGGGTTTGCTGGTGCCTTACCTCAGTAGTTAATTGGGTGATAGATTTACAAGATGAACAACCATGCACACACAACCCACATCTAAAGTCAATTTAGCATCACCATTTATCTCAACATGCATGTTTTTAGACTTTGGGAGGAAACTATAGTGCCTGGATAAAAACAAACATGCACATGGAGCAAACTAACCTTCCAAAATATTTTCTGCAGTAAAGTGAATTTTTACCACTAATCTGATTAAGAATAACAAGAAAACCTGGCTATGCTTTTTGTTTTTCTTTTATAAATGTAACCACTTTAACAAAACTTACACTGACACATTACACTATTCCGCATCACATTAATTACAGTACTTAGTACTCTCAATAGTGTCTTTATTTGTCTTTCACACTCAATACTCTTTACAGAAAACAGGTTTTATATGTTTTGGCCCACGTTCTTTTGATTAAAAACCTGTGAACCAGTGAGGAGTACTCCGTGCACTCAGAGGTGACCATCGATGACAGTGACATTAATAATCAGAGGCTCTGTCATCCACAATTCATGGATGAAGATGACCGACAAGGACAATGAACAATCCAAATATTCAAAGATGTGGAGCAGGACTTTGATAACACCACATTATTAGCCATATATCACACTGTTTTAAGAAGTGAGGAATAGCATCGCCTCGTGCTTGAATTAGTCTGCTGCTTTCTGTATAACTGCTGGGACATGCAACTTCAATAAGACCACAGGTACACATCAAAAAGAAAGCATAAGAAAAAAATTGCATGACGCAAAGTCTTCAAAGTCTCAGGATTACTCCTTCAGTAAAACTCACCTTCTGGGGTAATGAGCTAAATTGGAGCTGTAAAATGGGCCGAAAAGTTGATCCATGCAACTGAAATAAAACGATTTCATCAGTTTCCCCTCCCAGAGTTGCTCTTTGTAACTGCAGTGAAACAACCCTTTACCAGTAATGCGTTGGACCAGTGAGGGCTTTAACATTTGAATGAGCGGGACATGAAGTGAAAGGGCAGTCCTCCTCAGTGCTGGGAATAAACACTGCCATCACCAGAGGGAAACGCTCCATTTGTTTAATGTGCCATTTCAGAAGCAGAACCCCTGTATTTTTACAGACATGGTAACCTCATGGTGTGTACCACCCCTTTGGAATTTGATCAGAGCTAAAAACTGTTTACTAATATTTGGAGCCTGACATTTATTGAAAGTGGCCTTTAGTAAAAGTCATAGCTGAAGCGTGAAAAGGATTTTAGATGAGCCCGTGAAACTCCTACATCATCTGGGCCCATTAGATGTATCAGTGGCATCAGAAGGTAGAGGCACTCTCAGAGGAAATAACTTCCAAAACACTTATATCTGCAGTTATTTACTCAAATATATACAAGCTAATAGTGATGGAATTTCAGATTAATTAAGATGTCGTTTAAAGACTTGTGACACTTTCAGAAAGTTGTCAATTTGCCAGAACCCATTTAAAATGTTACACACAGTCATTCTAGTGTCCTATCACAGCATTCCTGTCACGTAAGAGTCTGTGCAGTAATGTTTCGAATTTATACATAAAACTAACATCAATGTCATCATTATGACAAGTAAAGCTGCATTGAACTTTAAATGTAACACAATGCTGAAAAAGTTATCATGCATGTTATAGTAAAAGAAATAAATGCAGTGAAGGATGAACGCAGTGTGTGTAAAACACTTCTGTGTGAAATGATTTGAACCCTTAACTGAAAGTTACTATTTCACTGAGGCACAAAAACCATTGACACTGTGCTAACTGGAATAAAAATGAACAAAAAAATGTGAAAAAATAAACACAACAGAAAACAAAAAATAAAAGCTTCTTTTATTTTTTAGTATTTTTGAGTTACTGCCTATTTTGTTCTGAAGTGACGTAGTGTTTTCTGTTTATTTATTTTCTGATTTATGTTTTTAAAAAAGAATAATTATGTTGTTTACATTTTCTTTGTTGGGTGAATTGTGGCAGGACCCAGATGCAGGTGAGAAAAGGCAGAGGTATAGTTTTCAGGAATTCAGCAGCACTTTTAATAAGAAAACTAAAGCAAGAAAAAAACCATGAAGACAATTTGACAAAGAACTGAGGAAGACTAGGAACTATATGAATTGGGAAGAGTAATTACTAAATAGCTACAAGTGCAACGATTACTAATGGAATACAGGTGGTACCAGCCGAAAACAAAGGTCGTTTCTCAGTACTAATTTTATACATTTGTTCTTGGCACATACAACTGAAAGTGCATATTCCTGAGGACACAAGTTCACAGTACAGTTATTCAGCAACTGAGACAACACTGTACACGTTCATTATTTCAACTGGAACAGTGCTTGGACTCTAAGTGATAGTGTTCCACAAATTACTTCTAGTTGTATGACTATAAGATTACATAACTCGATAGCTAAAATGGCCAAAATTTGTTACAAAATGCAAGAAACTCAAGCAAAGATCAATATAAAACTGAACTGATCCAAACCATGATGTTTCCTTTGTTTTTTGGTAAATGGATTCTAGTCTATAAAACACAAAACTGACAATAAACCAGTTTTTTCACCAATAAACTAGCAGAGACTTCTGAGATAGCTCTCATTTATTCATATTACTTCATGCAGCCTGAGTCAGGAGTTAAATCCTCCAAATATGGCCACTTCATTTCAAAAGTACTATTCAATGAGCTACTGCAGACATTCGTATAGAAGATGGGTCTCTTTTGTGTGTGAATGTATTACTGAAAACTTTATTCTATCTCCTGCTCGCATGACATTTTGGGAGTCTTGCTGTCAAGAACAAGTTAGCTTTGATTTCATCTGCCACTTGTGCAAACCACTGTGCTGTTTCTGTTACATGCTGTTGCCTTAAGTGGCCCAGACAGTACAAAAGTGAGCGTGACATCTCTACTGTGTGTGCCACCATCTGCTGAACAGACCCTGAGGCCAACAGATGACGAGTCAGCAGAGGTTTGGGCAAATCGGAAAAGCCATGACTCCTGGTGGTCCCTGATTCCAAACAGAACCGGAACTGCTTGGCATAGTAGGACGTGGTAATTTTTCATCTCATCATTTCATTTAAGACAAGATGACTCTAGCTTTTCTTTGCACTGCAGACAAAGAGAAAACAGGTCTTCTTATAAAGAAACCGATGTAGTGTTACATAGCTCTGCAATAGTGTGTAGTTTTTATGTCACAACTGATATTACAAAATATAGCGTTTTACTAAATTCAACAAAAGTAATGTAGCCAGAGTTCTCTGTAAACTAGTTCTATATATCCTTAGCTTTAACAGGATGGATGTTTTAAAGAACACATTGTATTAATCACAGAAAATTTTTATGAATACTCAACAACGTTGTATCATCAAAAATGAATGCCTGAAAAATTTAGAGGAAGTGTATTTTTATTTTTAAGCAGGAAAATGTCCTAATCATTTATACAATGGGGCAGGTCTTAAAATTGTACAGTAGCCAGCCACTAGGGGGCACTAATTCTTTGTGGCTTCAACTTCTACCTCATGGTTCTTTGTCTAGTAATGATATATCTAAATGGTAATAGATGTTTTCAGGTACACCAGCAAAGGAAAAAACAGGGGCAGCCTAACTATTTTCAACTGTGTGCTAGGTGATGTTCAGTCAGTTTGAATTAAGTTCAATAAATTTCAAAGACATAGCAAGAAAAAGGCTGACAAAGCCAGGAAAAAAAGTATTTGTTTTATTTTATTATTGCCACGTGGGTGTATTTAGATTTAAATACATATAGGACCAATTCAGACCATTCAAATCATCCAAAAAAATGTAAATCACTGTGGTATTTGTTTATTTGTGCTCGTCTTTTTCCAGCATGAAAATAAAACAAAATCAGAGTCACATCTTCTTTTATTCACCATTAACATTTCTCAGTATTCAAATTGTAACATTTAATTTCAGTTGACCCTGACTTTTTGTTTGATGCACTCAGTGATTTCTTTGAATGCGCAGGCAACATACCTGGCGCTGCTGAAGTGCCGCGACCGGAACTCTGCAGTAAGTAATTAAAAGTTTAGAGACCAACCGCGGCTGTCTTTCGATCTCTTCATTTAAATTCTGTTAAATAAAATACTTTGTTAAAGGGGACATTTTAGCATGAAAATCCTGTCAGACCTAATATCCATAATGATTATAGATAGGGATTTTCAACCTTATGACAGCTGTGATTAAATTCCCAAACTTTTAACCCAGTGTGCTAATTTAGGAAAATGAGATAAAGGAATTTATTTCCATTTAATGAAATCTGTTATAATCTTGAGAGCGTGCTCCAGAATTAATAGTGAAAGTAATAAGAATGAAGGGTGCCAAGGGATTTTGATTTAGACCACATGTTCTAATTACAAATACACACATTGCATATGCTTAATGTAAATGATGCTCTTTATATGATGGGATGTGTTTACCTGACTACATCGCAGCCTCAGGCTAATTACTCCTAAAAGCCTGGTAAGTCCTTTAGGTTTACACTAAATAATCTCAGTTTGCATTGACGTCTGTCTCTAAAATAGCTGTGTGGCACTTGCAGCGCATCATGCTGAGCGCTCTTCTCTGCACAGGTAACATTGTTAGAAGTGTGAAAATCAGGTAAGCCCTTCCACAGTTTCTAGCAGCTGAATAGATGTTATTGTTGCAGACAGCTTCCAACACTCAATATAGTTAATGTCACTTTTGTTTTCCAGTATTAAAGAATCTCTGCTTCTTTGCTGAAGGCGTTTGTGTTCGTGATTGAATCTTTGAGTATTTTTCCTGATAAAAAGCATCAGTGACAGTAAGTCTATTGTGCCGGTGAAGATTTTCAGTCATCCAGGATATGGTAAATCCAAAAAAGGTAAAAAAAAAAATAAAAAGTCGTTGCTTTTGCTTTTTAAGTCTGTATTAGTTTAATGTACATCAGTAAGGTCAGAGCTAACAAATCTTGACTATTTTTTAAATTACTTGAAAGTTATAAAATAAAATGTCATAAACAGTTTTTTTCCCCCATCAGTCAAAACGGAAGCATGTAAAGGTTTGCACACTCATGCAACCTGCATAATGAATATTTTATTTTAGCTTAATTTTTAATTTTACAGAATATACACATGTCGGATTAAACGTAGAGGAAATTTAGAAATGATTTATCATAGTTGCATGTTTTACAACACAAAAACATGGCATCAGAACAAAAGAGTGCACACTTTTATGCCCACTCTAAACTAGCCCTTATTTTATTTTGAGGAAAGAAGCTTTGTTATCTCCAGATAATGACAAAACTGCATGGTTTTCACTACAAAACAAGCTTTGTTATTGCAAGATTATAAGATAAAGAACTTGTTATGTCAAGATAATGTCTCCTTAATCACCAGCCTCTGTGTATCTCTTATATATTAAACAGAAAATGTACTTTTTTTCTGGGAAACAGTAAAGAAAGTTATTACTGAACTGACCTGTAAAAATAGCCTTGTTATTGTCCTTTCACCTCTTACCGACAGGAGAAAATGTTTTTGTTCATGTCTGTCAAGTTTGCAAATGAACCACTGGACAGATTTTAATGAAACATTCAGAAAATGGACATTGCATGTACATCTACAACTGATTACTTTTTGGAGTCAATCCTATTCGACATGACTGTCACAGCTAAGAACCTTAGAAAACACAAGAATGGCTATAACTCAGTCAGTTTTAAAATACTAAGTTAAAATTTGTTGTGGTAGTAGCTGGTCATTTTTTAACAAAACAGCAATAACTGTGTCCCTTTTCATCATAGGATGATCTTAGTTTCAAAATGTGGCTGGTGATTCACATTCTTTCATGAAATGCTAGGCTTTTAATTTTAAACTGAGCTGATTGATCAGAATGTAAAAAAACAAAATTGGACCAGACTGCATTCAACAGTGCAGAGCATGACTAAAATGGGCAGCAAAAATGATCTGAAAATGTTGTATCATGATTGTATTTTTTAAAATGTGCAACTTTACATTTTTTGCTTAAGTTTTGTTTTTCTGCTGTATAAATGTAATATTTTTATTTTACTGTGCTACAAATTTTATTGATATTGTTATTATTATATTATTATTATTATTATTATTATTATTATTAGTAGTAGTAGTAGTAGTAGTAGTAGTAGTAGTATAGTAGTAGTAATAGTAGCAGTAGTAGTAGTAGTAGTAAACTAGTTGCTTTTCTGAAGATGAAAAATATGCCCCAGCTCTTTACAATCCTGCATGAAAAAGTGAGTGAAGACAATGGATGGATGAATGGATGGCAAATTCATTAAGTTTCATAATAAATAACCTTTCAAACTGCAATAAACAGCCTTCGAAATTTTATCATGGTAACTATAAAAACTGGTAATGGTCCAGCCTTTTAATCAAAGAAACATTTGAGTTTTGGACTTCCATTAAGTAAATTGGAAAATCCTTTTCCAGAGACTAAGAGTGATAAATCTGAACAGTAGATTACCGGATTAATAATTCCATTAAAAACTGGGATCACACAGAGCACGGAGCTACTGATCGTGTCTGGTTCTGTTACCACACTTAAATATGAGATGCTTAATGACCACATCCATGAGCTTCTCTGCCTTGGTCCTTCTCATTCTGTGCTGCAGCTACCAATCATAACCAGCAAACGTGCCCTTCGCCTACCACTTGTATTGAAGTATGCAGCAGGATCTGTGACTCAAGCCTTCCTTCAGTTCTTTGAAGATAAAAAAAGTCCAAAATGTAACTGAGACCCAGTTTTAGTGGGAAAGAAAAGAAAACCTGAGGATGGTGTCATTTTTTTTTTTTTACACTTTTGACTGTGCTTTTACGATCCAAAGGGATTATAAACAACTCAAACAAGCAGTACTACTTCAAACAATAAAACACCTTGTTAAAACCCAACATGAGAGAACCTTTGGGAAGAAACACTCCTGATGTGTATACAATCCCTCCAGTAGTGAATATATTTAGGCTTGCACCAGGAAAAGGGGAAAAAAAAAAGCAAATCACTCTCCTGACTCCATTCTTCATTCTGAGGGATATCAGGAGCCAAATTCAATAACAACCTTAGATCATAGCCCAATCCATCTCTGAATCATCCCATAGTCTTTGCATAGCTTTATCCCCTCGGCATAATTTAAAACTGTCAGACTCTGAACTCATCTCCGCTATAGAAAATGAATGGGCTGGGCTCCAAGAACAGGATATCGTCACAGAAATAGCTCAAACTTCTGTGGAGTCACTAGATTCAACAGAGTCTCAGTCAAAGTCTACACGTAAGGAGAAGAATAAAGAGAAATCAACTAAAATGGAATTACATTTAGTCTGAAAATATGGAGGCCACAACTGGCTGCCAGCATCCCTGAAAGTGTGAGCACAGTTTAATTTTTATAAAAGTTAGAACTTGTGTCATCTTTAGTATAAAAGAACCATTCTTAAATAATGGGAAAAAAGAAAAAGAAAATGGGTAAATTTACAAGACGATCCAAATGGTACTCTTAAATTCCACTCACGAAGAATGTGCTTGCTTTATATGGGCATAAAAAAAGCAAATTACTTCTAAACATTATCTGCACAATCCAACATCCACTTATCTCTGTTGTCCCTGAAATTGAATGAATGCTTAGGGGTAAGAGAATCAAAAAGAACAGAATTGATTCAGCTACCAGCATTTTTCAATACAGCTACTGTAGTTATGGATTTATGAGCCTCGGGCTCCCGAAGTCTGATCCTAAATGCATCATATTACCAAAATAAGTCATGTGGAGCAAGTGATGAGGGAGGGTTGGTGTTGTTCAATGAAGCATCTCGTAGTTATGCTTTTAGGACCACGCCTGCAAATCAAATCAAAGAGACAAAGCAGCAAAGGTCACTTTTTTATTACAGTTATTTACCTCCATTTGTTTATAGGCAGAGGCTTTGAACAAAGATATCTTTGAACAAAGTGAAAAGTTGTCAGATGACATTTTCACAAATACAGAATGGAAGGCTGCTGCTATATGACAGAATAAACAACTAAACTGGTTGATCAGTCAGCTGATTAATTAGAATAAATTTTTTAAATAATTTATATTACATTATCTACACTTGATCATAATAAGGCAAATAAAATGCTGGCACATCTGTGGTCAGGACAGTGTTGTTACACTCAACACTATGCACTTTTGTCAATGTGATTCAGTCAAAGTGCCTTTTTGCTGCAGGGGGTATTTACCAAGTTATCCTAATTTTTGATAGGATAATCTTAGTAGAAACTTGGGGAGACTTTAATTCCTATCTTTCAGAATAGGGCTGCACAATATAGTGCAAATTTATCATCATTGCAATATCAGTGAGCACAATATAAATATTGCAAAGGACTTGAAGTGAACTTGAATTATACGCCATTATATTTCAAAGGACAGTGCAGTCATGTTCGACATGCTAATGATATGCACTGAGCAAAAATACAAACACAATTTGATCTTGGAGGTGAAGACGCTGGATGTGGAGGTTCTGGGCTGCTGTGGTTACACATGGTCTGCGGTTGTGAGGTCGGTTGCCAAAGAGTGCCAAATTCTCTAAAACGCCTTTGGAGACGGCTTATGGTAGAGAAATGTGCATTCAATTCACGGGCAACAGCTCTGGTGGACATTCCTGCAGTTAACATGCTAATTGCACGCTCTCTCAAACCTTGCAACATCTGCAGCATTGTGCTGTGTGGCGAAACAGCACATTTTCTTAGAGTGTCCTTTTATTGTGACCAACCTAAGGCACACCTGTGCACTAATCATGCTGTCTAATCGGCATCTTGATATGCCACACCTGTGAGGTGGATGGATTATCTGGACAAAAGAGAAGTGCTCACTAACACAGATTTACACACATTTGTGAGAAAAAAGCCTATTGTATACATAAAAACGGTCTTACGATTTTTGAGTTCGGCACTCTAAAAATAGGGAGTAAAAACGAAAGTGTCGTGTTTATATTTTATTCAGTGTATGTAGACAATCTAACAAGCTGTGACACACCTTGATGCCCCCACCTGGTTTAGTTTAGAGTGATGACAAAAGTGTGAAATGAGGAAAATGTGGGTTTATCGTAATTGATATTGAATATTAAACAATATTATTACTAATCTCAATTTTTTTCTAATACCATGCAGCCCTGTTTCAGAGCCTTTTGTTAGAAATTAGTAAGCCAGAAAATTTTAGAGAGCAAAAAATGAATAATTTTACTTTCAAGGAATAAAAAAAATGTGAATAACTTTATGCTTGCAACTACACTCATAGTAAACCCAATCTGTAGCAGAAGTTGGAATCTGCACTGATTGCATCAGGCTAAGGAATAAATGACAAAATCACAGGCAATCAGTATTTTTTATTTATTTTTTTGTAGTTGATTGTAATATGTATGAATATCAAGCTGTTTTATTTATGGGCCAGAAAACACAGAGACCGATGCGCTTCAAACATCAGCCATTAACTGCCCTGATGTCTACAGATTAACATTAGCATCCGCTATTAAAAACCCCTAATTGCTCAACCTCTGATTATGAGCACTGTAAACATTTGAATGTTGTTTGCTTTTTATTTGCCATAAAGCTGATGTTTTTAATTTGAGGAGAAACGTGTTAGCAACTGGTAGATGGATTACAAGCCACAGATATTATTATCCTTTTAAAAAGAAAATATTCCTTTAGTTTATACAGTCCCATCAGAAGCATTCAAAACTTTACTCTGGTACCAAATAATGTACAGGAAAAACATTTCCATTGCCTTCCATATCAGCAAATGTCAGCATAAATAATGATACAGAAGGAGAGAAGCATCCTATCTGCAAAGTACACACAATACGAGTTCAAATATATATATATATATATATATATATATATATATATATATATATTTTTAAATCTAGATTTTAGAAAAAAGCTGGAGTAATAAACAAGCTGCTAATTGGTTGTGTTGACAAAAGGTGGCAGGGAGAAGGCACAAATACGTAAAACAAGACCAGTAGAAAAAAAACATCTAAAACACCAGGATCATGACCTAAATCAACAAGCAGCAAGGAAAAATAGAAACCAGGAACATCATGCTCAGAGAAACAAGGACCTAAGGAACAGTAAGAATACTAACGATGAACCCACAAAGACAATCTGTGAACAGGTGAGCCGACAACAGTATGCAAAGGTGACAAATCAGCTGTTCAAACACAGGTGCGCAGGAAAACTAGAAAGTGGAAAACTACACACAGGCTGGAAACATATGACTGAAAAGCACAGAAAAAAAGACAGCAAATATTTTCTTACAGTCCGCGACACAAGGCAAATAAAATCCCACAGAGACATTTTTATTTTACATGTGAAAACTGTCAGTGTCAGAGACTTTTTCAAACATGGAGATACTTTTGTTTTTGAGGTTAGAGTTGACATGTAGAACTGTTACAATAAATGCATTTTGCAACAAATCTTTATTTATAGCCATTTGTGTTACATTGTCATAGTGTTAGCCTGATCCAATTTAAAATCATTTTTAGAATCCTTGTACAAAGTGAGAAATTTAAGATCTCTATTAATATGTGGGCTACGTCTGACCTTATGAAGACTTTGCACAAAGAAACTGTCAGCATAAAGGTCACACAATGTCTGGTCAAACTGGTTTAGACATATGTATTCTCAACTATGGCAGTAGTATAGGTGTGAAAATAGCTTTAGAGTCAATTTAAACCCAAACTGACAGGCATGTTTTTTCTGAAATATCATCTTGATAAGTAAAACCAATGTGCTTCAAGGTGGCAATGGCTAAAATTCATCTGGAGGTGGTGGGACTGTCACACCTTGGCTAATAACTACTTTCCCTGCCTAGTGACGTTACAAAGCCATTTCACTCTCCATCTTGATTGAACTTAAGGTATTAAACAAATCTTTTGAAATGAGGTTCTGTGGACAGGTTACCTGCTGTAGATAGCTCTTTGGACGACCTCAGTTTGGAGAAATAGAGTTTAATTCTGACCGGAGCGAGGCCAAGACCAAAGTGGATTGCTGTCATCTTTAATTTACTCCAATGTAAAAAAAAAAAAAAAAAAAAAAGAAGATTCATGGAAAGATTATTTTATAAATATTTACACCTGTCTCCGTTTTGCATTATACATTGATTTATATAGATTTATGTGATGATTTTCATATGTGAATGGCAACAGCAGCAGGTACCTGTAGCACTTTCGGTGCAGTCTGAGGCACTTCAGGCAGGAAGATGTAAATATTTCTGCTAAATTAACCATGTAATGCTTTTATGATATTACACGTACAGAAGCAGACAACCACAAATTCAAAACTGACGGCGATGTAAAGGTTTATAAAACAGAATAATGCGCTAATCAAAATGCTCAAATTAAGAAAATGAAATAAAATGTATTATTTCCTACTGTTTGTAGATTAAATGCCATTACACAGATAATGTATCCAGCACATGTAGGCACAAGGCGTAATAAATAATTTAGTTTTGCTTTTTAAAAGAAGCACAAACAGAAAAGAATATTAGTCAAAAAAGAAAGGAAAAGAAAAACAGTCTGCCAACATAAAATATTGTTTTCTAGTGCGGCATGTTTGATTGTACATCATTGTTTGGCAAGAACAAAAATAACAGAAATCAAAAACTGAAATATGGCATTCTGTAATTCAATTAATGGTTATGAGCAATTAAACAAGAAACACTAATGAATTGAACACAGTAATTCAAACTCAGAGATAGAAATCATAATTAATGGACTTTCCTCCAGTGCAGCCGACTTGATCTTTTCTTCCCTGTTTGAGAGGATTTGAAACACGAATACAAGGTTTGTATTATATTTGTGTTCTGCTGCTGCCAGCTGCATTTTCTTTTTTTTTTTTTTTTTTTTTACACAATGAACCACTGACACTTTCTTGGAACACAACCAACATCGTCTGCAAATGATAAAATACACCTCAAAGAGCAAAGGTAAAGCAGCACCATTGTGAATCACAAACATTAGCCTGCTGACTCGCTCATACAATACCCTAATTACCTTGTGTTTTATGCACACATTCCTCTCCACAAAGCAATGAGCCGTTGCACATCGCATTGCTATTCAAGACACAAGACATTAGCCGAACAAGGAAAGGCTAAAGAAAGTGATGTTTTACCATACTATTAAGAAAAACTTACAAGCTGTGATAAGACTTGCCACGAAGCTTTTAAAACCCCAGCCTGGCTTGGTTAACTTCTCCCTGTGTGATAAATGCATAAATGAACAGCACTGATATGGGAATAAGCGTGCTGCACTTGTCATTAACGGAGCTCAGAGAGGTCTGTGTGTTTGTCTTACTTGCGAGACAGAAAGCTGCAGCAGAAAGACTATACAAAGAGCTTTGCCAGGACATGTAGGTCATTTCCTCTCCCAGTGGAAATATAGGCTGTGTTAGGATTAGGGGCTATGATTCATTACGACTGAATTTAATTACAGCGAGAGGTGGCCAATGCATCCCCGGTTTTAGCATATTAGGGCCTCTTCATCCGCTGGATGGTAAATGTCTAAAACGAGAGGGTGGGAGTCAGGGTGGATAAAAAAATGTGTGTGTGTGTGGATGGAGGAAGGGGCACAGGGCTTCATTTTTAACAAAAATACGCATAAAATAAAATACACATAAAAGCAGATTCAAAAAAAAAGTTAAAAAACAAAAACAACTAGACTTCTATTCTGTAGCTGAAGACGTTTCGCTTCTCATCCGAGGAGCTTTCTCAATTCAGAAATAGAGAGTGCGGAGTTGAGCTTTTAAAGCTGAGATGTGATGTAAGCTGGATTGCTTGCAAATTGTTCTCACTCTCCTAACAATGGAGGCTCGTTAGAATTTTGTCAAGTCAACTAGGAAATCCACTAAACACACCAGGGAACAGAACCAGGAGAAGAACAGAAGAAAGAACATTGTCATTCCTT
>NC_051450.1:11966248-11999779 GCF_001649575.2 Kryptolebias marmoratus | reverse complement strand
TGAGAAAGCTTCTCGGATGAGAAGCGAAACGTCTTCAGCTACAGAATAGAAGTCCAGTTGTTTTTGTTTTTTTAACTTTTTTTTTAATTTACCATGGCCTGGATGACTGAGAATCTACACCAGCACATAAAAGCAGATTACTCAGTGTAATCAGGTTAATGTGAGATAATGTGTTTATGTATTTTCCTCAACTCTTTCAAAAGGGGGAAAAAAAAATGCTAGCATTCAAAGACTTCCAACATTTGATATGTATCGTAATCCTAAATAACTGTCTCACAGTGCTTTCATTGTTATGCATAACTATTACCGGTCACCATGAAAAGTGCTTAAAACCACTGAGTACATATTGTCATGGCCATTAAGAAAGCTTGGCAACAAACTCTTCCATAAAGCTTGAACTTTAGTGCACCGAAAGTGTGTTTGTGTCTGGACAGAGGAAAGGACAAGGGCAATAGAACAAGTCAGTTTACAAGATTTCAGAGATGATCATTTAAGAGTAAATAAATGACTCTGCGCAGAAGAAAAACAGCACTGGCTTTATCAGCTGGCAATGGTTTGGATTTTGCAAACATGACATTGAATAAAATACAATTATCCACAAGATATTTCCTAAAGCAATGCCACAGAAGATAGCAGTGGCACAAATGTGTTACACCACCTGAAATGTCATCCACCGGCAAATAAAGATTGTTTTGAACTACATGTTCTCATCATAGCAGTGAACACATTTAGTTCAAATACTTCTCTTTAGATCATTTGCAAAATTGAAAAGATTCCCATCAGCCGTCACTTTCGTAGGTTATGTTTGCATGAAAAAGGCACAAAACAACAACACTTGTTACCAGTAATTTTTTTTGCAATTTCTTTGCAAAAAATTACCACAAGCAGACAGTGCCGTCAGGTGGCTTAGTCACATCACCTCTTAGTAATCTAATTTCTAGTAAACAAATCCCTGGTTGGTACTTTTCAAATGCAGCAGCTCTCATAAATCCAGAAAATGGTGCACTGAACACGACAACCTACTTGATTTCCAATTTGTTGAAACACAAAGCTTCCTGTTTTATTTTTTGTTTTGTTTTGTTTTTTGTTTTTTTTTATCCTGGAAGAGGAAACCTGTTTTGTCACTCGGATGAATATTTCTGAAATTAGACTGCATCCGGAAGCGGGGAACAATCAGATTACCAGAGAGTGAGAATGTTTGTTTGAATCACATCCATTGGAGCTTATATAGACTTGAAACCACAGTCCCATCAGAAGCAGCAGGTTACACAAAACAAATCAATCACAAAACACAGTCAACATACTGAGCATCCAGCTGGGGGATTCTGGAGTAAAGTAGACATCACTAAGATGGAAAATTCAATATCTTAATAGGCTTTATAGTTTATATAGGTCTTCAAGGTTGAGGAAATGTGTGATAGGCAGTGTCACTTGCCTAGTGTCCAGAATGCTCTCATTTCACATGGAAATTCATACAAAATGTTTGTTTACAAAAGGTGCTTCTTTCTGTTTTGCCTTTTTGCATTTTAAGGAGATGTGCCCTCCATGCTCATTCATCTCCTGTGCAGAATAGTAAACAGCCTGACGGCCTATATTTTAAAACTTCAGGTCCATCTAAGAGGCTCAAAAAGAAGCAGAACTTTAGGCAACCTTGCAAGAACAAGAGTACCTGTATGCAGCTAAGAGTTACCATGCTTACTTTATTCAAAGTGGAGAGGAACGCTTGATAACACGGTCACACCTGATGCAACAGTCTCCAGGCTGCCTGATATCCACTTTGTAAAGGAAAAATAGGGAAATCTAAATTCTTAAAGTTTGTGTGTATTCATAATACATCTAGACTCTCAGCACAGGCTCGGGACCTCTTCTGAATTATTCAAGATCAGACCTGTTGGGGATGTTGAAAAATCAATACCTCAGCACTTTAGGAAACTTCCACAACCACATACTCAGACAAAAAAAAAAAAAAAGCTTGCAAAAGACAATCCAAGCAGACAACATAAAAAACCATGCCCAACAACCTTGTTTTACTACTTCCTATATTGCCCACTGCATTTATTAATAATTGATTTACAGCATTACAAGTTGTATCTATCATACAGCATACCAAGATGGCAGGATCATACATATCTGCTTCAGAGGACGTTGGAGTCAAGATGGGCAGTTCAAAATGGCTTATCTCAAGGGAAAGTAATAAAAAATGTCTGGATTCTGCAAAATCCAACTCAATTAATTATTATCAGGTCAATCAAACTAATGATGTTCAAAACATAAATCAATAAACATACATACTAGCAGAGCAAAAAAATTGCAAGTATTGATTGGTCTGCCCTTTTAATAGATTTAAAATAGGCATCCATAAACAGTCCACTTTATTTTTGTAAGAAACTGCATTGTACTAATCTTGCTTAGAGAGACCTGGACACATATATATTGTGAATTTAGAATTTTCACAAAATTGACCTAACTTGGAAACTTGACACAATCTTTTTCATCATCAAACCAAAGTTGTTAAAACCTAAATGGATATATGGACTCGATTATTTCAGAAAGCAGAACAGCTAGCCGCATAAAAAAATGGAGTGTCTAGGGCTGCATAATAATAGGAAAACATACACAAATATTGCTAAATATTACATTGACAATATTACTTTAAATAAAACCCACATTTTCCATCATTAGCCTCCTTAATTTCTTTCATCTATCTTTCTACGTAAATGCATGTCACGTGAAATATAATATCTTAGCATGTACTGGAGTGTGAACAACAGCCCTTTGTCTGATTGATATTGCACACACTGACAATACAACAACAATAAACTTTCAATATATATGACCCACCTTGAGATTGCAGTGACAACGTACTTTTGTCATATCGTGCAGCTCTGATAGTGTCTGGTTGTCAAAGCATCACCAAATTTAACAATTCTATCTTTAGATAGAAACAAATGTTCCTATGTAATGCAAAACCCAAGCTCCTCTGAGCAATAAATCCAAGCTGAATAATATATATATATATAGTTTGGGCCAACTATACCCTTGTGACAATTCTGCAAAAATTAAGAAATTAATATATAGGTAGATAATGCAGAACAGTCTGGTTGTGTGCAGTAAAGAAAAGGGATATATATTTTTTTAATATGACACCTTTAGTAACAAGTCTTGGCCAGGCAGCAGTAACTTTCAGAAGTATCCTCTGGTTGCCAAGAAACTCCTTAGAGCCAGGAAACAGACCATAACACAACCAACAGAATAAACAAAAGTGGAAAAAAACGTGTTCATTAGTGAGCCCTAATGGTGCCAACTGGTGGATTTTTGTCACCTTGCCACACTGGCTGTTTCCAGTCTGTACGCTTTAGTTTTTACCTCCACTGACAGACAGACTTAAATCTTCTGGTCCTAAAAGCGAATAAAGCAACACACTGTTCATGCTTTGTTTTGATTTTTTTTTTACCCAGTCATCTAGTGTGACTGGTCTTGTTAGATATCATTTACTTTCTGGATCTGGTGGTGCGGCGGACTAGCTGAAGCTGACAGACTTTGCTCTCAGACAGAACTGTTGTAACTCCTTTTTTTTTTTAGGAAACTCACTTGTAGTCTGAGTATTAGTTTGGTGCTGATGATTGTAGAACTGGATAAAAACACCGATTTTATAGCCTGTTTTGGACGTGAATCAACCTTGTACAAATTGCTCTGCCTCAACTGTGTCCTGACCTCCCTCTGGACTTTCATTTGAACTTCCCATCTCAAAAGTCACCAAGGAGATGTTGACTCCATTCCCAACAGTACTTATGAGAGAGACACTCCAAGTGTAAACAATGTTCCTTTCGCTGTTCTCTCTCTCCTACCCCGCTGATAACTACCCTCTTGTCTAGTTTCCTCTGCTGTTTTTATCCTCTCTGAATCCTGGGCTCAGATAAAGGCTTTCCCACCATCCCACAGGCCCCCATGATGCTTCATGAGCTCCCCACATTGTGTGCTCTTTGTCCCTGGGTGCCGGTGTATGATGTCCCCCTCCTGTCAGCTCGAATCACCCTCCACTCCGGCTCAACAAGCTGCTCTCACCACTCCCCAGCTGCTGCGCCGGTGTGTTTATGGCACCAGCAAGTGTGAGCAGACACTACTGAGGCTGACCTTTGCAGCAGCATCCTGTGCTCCATGATTCTAACCCATTTGACAGTAAATGCCACACAGAATGCTAATGAAGAGGACTGCACAGAGGCATATTATGTTCACTCCAGTGTAATTATCTGTGGGATTGCCCTACACCCCATGATACATATTGTTTAATTAATAAACTGAATTACCTTCTTTTAGACCCTGAGCTTCTCACCTCCAAGTCAAAAGTAATTAGTTCTACGTGCCGATAGAAACATCGACTAGTTGTTGCATTTTTTGCGTGAACATCATTCTTTAACAGCAAGATAAAAGTGATGCACCTTGCAGGACACGCTTTCCACTTTGTTGCAAATTACTGGGATTCTTTAACAGCACTGGGCAAAAGTCTTCAGCCATCTCCCCTTTTTCTCTACAGTGTACTTTCATGAAGCCGGACTTTCTTGTAATCTTTTAAAGCGGTCTCAGTTCTTTCATTTTAAGTCCAGTTACCATTTTCAGAAAAGGCATAAAAAGACTTCTCAACCCAAAGGATGAACCAGTGTTGTGTCAACACACAAACTTAGCAAAGAACATGGTTTATACAGGATGTTTAAACTCTTTGTGAGCGGCAGCCTGATACAATTTGTACACCTTTCTTTATTTGAATTTAGGAAAAAAAAGCAAACACAACACATTTTGACACATAAATTAATACTTTAGGATCAACAAGGTGAGGTACAGTATTAACTGAACATTTGACACACCGTAGATGATTAACTAAGGAATGATACATCTCTCAGCTCTATGATGATTTTTAAATATTACTTTCAGATACTGTTCATTCACTGTAGCTAACTGCATAATATTATGTCACGGTCAGGTTCACAGATCAGACAGAAAAGGAGTGGAAAAAGCAGCTAAAGTCAAATGCACAAACTTCACAAAGCCTGGGAATGTTTTGGTCAAGACCACTTGAAAAGATCACAAAAGTGTCTGGCTCTTTAGAACCAAAACAGAAAACAAGTTTGCAGTGGCTTAAAACTTTTGCACTGTGTTGTTTTTTTTATTGCAAGAAATTATTTTGTAATAATGTCAGGAAAGTTTTATTTAATGCAATAGGATTTTAACTTTACGAAGTGGAAATAAGCCTTTTTACATAGATTAATATTCAGTTCAATTTTAATTTAACAGGAACAGTACAAAAAAAAATTATTCCTTGAAGGAATGCATATCACCTGCTACCTTTCAGTTTTAAACTAAGATAGTCTTAGTGATAAGAAGGAACAATTTCTGGTCAAAACTTGTAAATTATGTTATGTTGACTCTCATGCAACTTTGCAAGATGTGTTAGCACTCAGACTATATGTTGAGGATGACTGTCAGCAATTACCACATTAAAATTTAGCTTAATAGATGTTCAACTGACTAAGTAATAGCCAATTTTGTGTCGTCTAACGTAAATTGGCTGTGGCAGCCATCTTGAATTGGGTTGTCCTCAAAGGTTAATCAGTTTCAGATGTACACACATTGATTACTTCCTCAGAGTTTCATTAAATATGTGCAGTACTTCATAAGATATTTTGCTAAAAGACAAACAGGGCTGTTCAAACTTAACAGGTTTCAGGTACGCAGTCAATGCTCAGAGTATAAGTTGGGAATGACTCTTGACTACTATCACACCAAATTTCAAGTCAATAGTTGTAAACCTGGCTGTAATAAGTTTTGTGAATATAATAAAATTTACCTGCTGGTTCATGAGTTATTTTGCTAACACAACAGATCAATGAACACATGCGTGGACACACACAAATATGGAATCTAAAACATTATCACCCCTTTACCTTCAGTGGTGGGTGAAAACAGTGTTACATATAGTTGTTGCTTTTCACAAAGGACTTCTAGCCAATGACTAATTAGAAGTCTTTGTCCCTGGTTAGGCGTTTAGAGCTTAAACTAATGTAACAAAAATATAATCTTCTACAACAAATAAAAAAGCACCTGCAAAAGTACACACAGAGGCTCAAGAAGTCATAGAAATCGGAACAAAACCTAATTAAGAACACGTAAAAGGGAAGAAAAGCAGTAAGTAGTGTATGCTGTTTTAAGGACTGTTTAAGTTCTTGGTTGTCCAGTGATTTGAAGCTTAATAGTATGATGGCTTTTCAAAAGTTGCATAAAAACAAAATCTGTTGCATAAACAGAAAACTCTGAAGCAAGGCAGCTTAGTGCATTAACAACGCAAAAATATAAACATTGAATTTTTATGATTTAAAGCACTGAAACAAACATTGCCTCTGAACATCCCTTACTCAGCAGATGCTCTGCAAATATTTAGTCTCATGAACACCCTGCAGAAAGCATTAATAGCATCATGTTTACCAGGAACTGCAAGTGTTTGTTAAGTGGCTGACTTACTACGGCGGTTTCGCTTGTTTAAAGGCGAGCATCACCGATTTGCAGCGGCGGCTGTTTGGTTTGAGGTTCTTTAATGTATGTTTCCACTAGATTGATGCGACTGCGGCGGATTCCAGGCCAGCACGCTTACCCGAGGCTGAGTGCCAAGGCGTAATGAGAGATTTGGTTGTGAAATTCAGAATCTGACAGAATGCATTAAAGCCAAGCAGACTGCAGATGCAAAGGGAGCAGTCAGGCCAAAGTGATGACTTCCCATTTCCTACCAACTGTATCAGATTTCCCTTTGCTTCCAGCCACACGGAGGGCCAAGTTGTGCGGCAACTGTGCCTTTGTTTGGACACAGATTCCTATTGTTTGTCATATTAGATACCCGCATACATCTGACAAAAGCAATTACTGGTCCCGCCACTTGGTTGTTTCTGCCAGTGAAGTGCTGGAAATGCAGAGCTAACTATAAAAACTAGCTGCAGCCGCATCCGTTTCTTTGTCATTGAAGGCAACACAGAGATTTCATTTCTATTAAGGTCATTTTCTTGACATGGCGGGACAGTCCGTGTCACTCTAGGTCAGGGTGTCCCGCCTAGATATTTTACAGCAGCAGTGTGCCCTTGTGATACCAAACAAACACACACTGTGTGACAACTATGATCTAAGGGAACAAATAATGTGACAGCCTCTCGAGCTCCCTGGGCAGGCTGCTCTTCCCGCAGGGAGTCAATGAAATCAGATTTTCTATATTTCTGAAAAGGTTGGATTGATCCTGGACACGAGGTCAGATGTAAAAGATGTAGCCAGTCGACCTTTTTACGCTTCTGCTGCTTTGTTTTCTTTGCCCTAGACTGCAAGAGTGGCACATCCAAAATCAAACTAAGTAGAACATCAATGAATACTTCTCTATATTTTACAATGTTTAGCTTCTCTCCATTGACTCCCTGTCAAACTCAAAATAGATTTTAAAATCCTACTTCTAACATAACAACCAAGCTCCATCTTATATTAAATAAACCCATTTGTCTTTATTTTCTTAACAGAGCACATGGCTGTCAGATCACAGATTTAATTGTAGTTCCTGGAGTTTTTAAAATGTACAACAGGAGGCAGAGCTTTCAGTTATCAGGCTCCTCTCTCGTTGTACCAGCTTTCATTTTCTGTCTATGAGGCTGACACTCTGTCTACTTTTACGACCAAGCTTAAAACTTTCCTGTCTGATGAATCTTATAGTTAGGGTTGGTTTGGATTTCCTGAACTATCCATGAGTTATGCTGCAATAGGCTTAGACTGCTGGAGGACAAACTGACCACATTTTCTCACTCTGTTGCTCTCTTTACTCTTTACTTGTGCAACTCTCTATGTTTGTTATTGCTGTCATTAACCTGTGTTTTTCTTCCCATACAAACTACACCTGGATTAATCCTTCTCTGTTTGTCTTTGCCTCTTTCCTGTCCCCTCAACCCCCAGGTGGTCGAAACAGATGGCCGCTCATCTTGAGCCGGTTTCTGCTGGAGGTTTCTCCCTGTTAAAAGGAAGTCATTCCTTTCCACTGTCGTCAACGTGCACTCAAGATGGGGAATTGCGACAAACTGAAATTTGTTGGCTTCTTTAAATAGATAACTTTTACTAATTGGCATTTCAAAATGTACTGTATGTGGAAGTATTGTATTATAATAATAATAATAATAATAATAATAATAATAATAATAACTGAACTGAATGTAATTTGATTTGAATGTGGATCTGAAAAGGATTTCTGATTTGGGCTTGTTTCTCTCTCTCTCTCTCATATAGTGACCACCTTGGTTATGAATCAGTGGTGCCTGAACTGAATTGAAATAAACCAATACACCAGATTAAATAAAATGCAGAACAGAGCTTGCAAATGAGTTTGTGTACAATATATTTATTCTATGTGGATGAGCAGAACTTGACTCTAAGTCTGTGAATAAGTAATGAGTCTGTTTGCGTCTTTCAGGATAGCTATCAGAAACAAGAAGTTCCAGAGGAGAATGAAACCTTGTGAAAAACTGGCGTGTTTTATTATTATTATTATTTTTAAATGGGCATCCATGGTCAAGGACAAAACATCAGAGATTGATAAAGATCCTCACAAGCATCACTTCCCCCCAGTCCTGAGATATAACAGATATCTGGAGACACACAGATCAGAGATGACAATATTTTACTGTGGACACATGGGCAAGAAATGACCCTTAGCTGAACTCCAGCAGAGTCACAAATATGCTCATTCTGATTTAGATGCTCTCCCCTCCCAGCATCCCTCTGGCAAAAAACAGAGAGAAGGAACAATAGGACAGTCAAATGTATCCTAATTCCAGCCGGAGACACTAATTCAGTTCAGAAACAGCAAGAAAATGGGCTTGCGAGAGCAGACCCCGGCAAATACACGGCGGATAAAAACGATTATCCTGCAGATGAGCGGAAAGATGAAAACTAATTTAATAATAAGACCAGAAAATTCTCCAAGATAACGGGGATCTAGAGACCAATCCGAGACCCATCTGGCTTGCACTGCACGTGTTGGAGCCATTTTCTGCAGCAGGAGTTGTCCATTTAAACAATGGTGCTAAAAGCTGAGGAGCTACATTACTTACACTGCTCTTACACCTTACACAGTGAACTTTAACAGCAGTGTTTTATTTTAAGCAGAAGGATTTGGGCTTTTAACACTCTTCACAAAACTGTTTTGAGGCACTCTTGTCTATCTTTTTACTTGAGTGTTGGTTTATACTTTTGGTACATAACAATTCGAGTGAACTCTTTCTTACTTTGTCCTTTTCAGATGATGTATTTGACACCTAAGGATAAAAGTTAATTTACCCTTTTTATTTTTCATCTAGGTACAAGAGGCATGTACACTCATAATACATTGAGTGCTTTGTGTTTAACGCAACTTTTAGACTGCAGATATTGTTTTTATCAGTATGTGTAAAACTCTTAAAATGTAATTACATAAATCAAGAGTACACACATTAGCCTCAACGCTAAAATCAACTTTTCTTCATATAAGGAAGTATCTCACTTGGCTGTGACGATTGGGAACAAACTGGAGATAGATATTTATGAGAAAATATGAAAATTTGCATTTGGAATCACATGTTTGAACAAATTTCTGGCAAAGGAGATTGCATACACATCTACAAAAAAGACAGCTCTTGTGCTCTGGGATAACAAAAACAAAATTAGGAAGGGTTCTAGATGGTTATTAGAAACCTCCAACGCCTCTGTAACTTTTGTGGGAGAAAATTTGTTGCACAAACATTTGAACATGTTAAAAATTTCCTGCAACACAAAAGGAGGCCTCTGCAGCTATGTTACTTTATGGGATATTGTGGAAACTCAATCACAAATGCTGTTTACAATTTGTTGCCAACAGTTGCAGCATAGTGAGATACTACATTTAGTATAGAGCATGTTCAGCCACTTCACCAATGCGGTTTTTCTGGTATGATGGACAGCACTTTTCTGGACAGCTACGTGTATTTTGAATGATGTTAGTATTCAGAGTTGATCATTAGGGGAAGATCATTGCACCACACTAAAGCCTTAGTTCTGAGATTTGAATCTGGAGTGTGAGGCACCAGGACGCTGTCCCTCATACCAAACCTCCAAGCACAACTCCAGCCCTCCTCCAGTCCTCAGAGAATCTGTTATCAGACAGGAGAACAAGAGGCATGTTACCCAAGCTAAGGGAGGACACAGCATGCACGTGTGTCCCAAGGACAGAAATAGACAGGAGAATGGATGGCCACCTATCCTCACTCTGTCCTGGATGAACACGGCAATATCCCTGCTGCTTTGTTTACTGGCGTTCTTTGGGTCTTGTCTTCACTTGGCTGGTACCTGTTGTATTATCATATTTTTAAGTTTACGTTTCTCAAATTCTCTAATTTTTTTATTTGTGCCGATTCTAAGTGAGTCTAACATTTGGAGAAAAAACTTTAATAACATTTCATGAAAAACTGAAAATTTCACTTTTCCATGAAATGCTAATTATTTCTTTCAGAATTAGGGACTGATGTTGATTCAAAGTAACATATTTGTAGGGTCATTGTAATCTTTTGGGACTGAATCATCATCCGTTTAAACCTAATGAACAAAAGAACCTTTTACTGAAGAAAATTTGTTTAGCCCACTCAAAAAAAAAAAATTATGGAGTGAGGGATGGGGGTGGGGTTGTTGCTTCAATAGATAAGGCCCCTGTCTTTGCTTGTGTTACAAAAAAAAAAGTGGTATACGCCAAAATTAAATCCATATGAGATCTAAAAGTTACTTACAGATTATTGCATTGGGCAGAGAAAAACTGATGTTTATCACTTGCAGTTTCTTTAATGTTTTGTCACTCTATATTTATTAGATATTTTTGCAATCTCTAGAGCCTTGTTTAAACCTGGCACTTGACTACAAGTGGACAACTGTAATTGAGAGCATTCACACCTGGCAGTAAACTTTGTACCCCAAAATAGAAATTGTCGATTATAATGACAATAAAGTTTCCCCTTAAAGTCAATGTATTGTCTTAAGAAATCTAATTAACATGTCATTTATCAGAACAACAACACTTCATATTCTGTGTTGCTCATTTTAGCATTTTAAACACATTTCTTAGCTATATAAAGTCTAGTTAACGATATTGGATGTTATAAAAATCGGATGTTCTTACTATATTTTAGTGTGTATTTTTTTGTTCCTGCTTTATTGCATTACAAACAGCAGGCAAATCCTCACTAAAGGTTCTTACATTGTGTGAAGTGTGGTAATGTGCAAACACTCTAAATTAAAACTTCAGTACAACTGAGGACAAGCATTTTTATCATCTAGCTTAAGTCAAGTATCTATAGGCTCCGTTCTTTATTGGCCTTTTTACTGAGAAAAATGAGATCCATGGAGAAACAGCAGCGTTGCCATGTCTCATAAAAGGAGGATTAGTCACTTTGTTAGTGCACCTCCACATTACCTAAACCATTTGTGCCTTGCATTAAACGTCACTTGGAGAGTTTTGTACTTATTTACCTGCCAACACAGGCATCACTTTGATCCATCTGCTTAAGCCTTGGCAGAACATCTACAGCAGAAAAATGCATTTGTGTAATGCATACCTCTTTTTTTTCTCTGCTAACTTATTACAATGCAAACGACTTTGTCACATCAACACCAAACTCGGTACTAAAAGTTTCACCCACTCACTTTCAGCCTGGATAGAAGAAAATTCAGAGCCCCTTCTCACACAGTCTGCAAGAAATCTTTTCCTTTGTTTTGCATGTTATATAGGACAGTGGGAATATGCACAAGTCTGTAAAACTCTGCTGTGTCCCAGTTTCTGCAGGTCGGTATGTTAACAGGTTATTGATATCTGTATTTCCATACAGGTGCACCAAAACCTGCGAACAACAGGAATTATTTTTAACCAGAGAAAGATTCAGTCTCATAATATTCTTCTTCAGAAAGACAGATTGTTAAAGTGGACTAACACAGACCCACTAACAGCCACGCATCACTGACCTTGCCGACGTAGAGGGGTTCGTTTCCCGTGTACTCCTCCAATACGAAGAACTGGTTCCATACCCAGCTGCGTTTGTGCCTGTGCAGGACGTCCCAGGGGTCCGGATCAGAGTGCGGAGAGTTCTCCAGATCCCCAGAGCTGGGCTTCAGCCCCCAGCAGCAGCAGCTTCTCTCCCTCAAGACAAACAGGAGCACCAGAGGAGCCAGGGCTCTGCATATGCCTGAGCAGCACCAACCCATCGTTTGGGCTCCCCTCCAAAAATGCACTGGAGCAAGAAAAGGAGCAAAATTCTAAAAAAAAAAAAATAAAAAAAAATTGAAATGTCAAAACCCTAGGGGTTTTATCCACACAGTCCGGACTCTCTGTTTCACCAGAAAGCAACAACAGTCAGACTCTGAAAGGAGCACATGGACCGAAGATGAGTCAAGCTCTGCATTTTGCTGTGTTGCTTTTTCCTTTTTTTTAAATTGGGGTAATTCCTGCCACTTTGGAGCCAGGGAGTTGACAATAAAGCCAGCCAAGAGGGTCACTGGTGACCAGGGAGGCTTCGACACAGACTCTTTGTAATTGGCACCTATCAGAAGAAAAAAAGAGGGAGGAAAAAAGGGAGAGACAAAGACATAGAGGAGAGAAGAGAGAAAGGAGTGTCAGCAGAATTGCCTCTATGACCGCAGCCACTTTAGATAGCAAGTAATGTGCCTGCTGATGCAATGATAATGGCATTTTTTTCACAGATTCAAAGGAAAGTGGTAAAAAATGAATACAATCAACATATACACTGTCACCTACACACCGCAAGGAAAAACTGGCTGAGGTCAAAAGTGTTAATAAGGGTAAGATGGGGGGAAAAATGACAAGGCTCTGTAAAGAAATTTCACATTGAGTGGAAACATTGGTGGCGGCACAGAATAACAATCAAACGCCATTCAGCTGGCTCACAATTATCTGAGCTTTACCTCACCAAGGTCGTTATTTTGTCACATTTTCCGTCGTATGAGTTGGTGACGGCAGAAGAGCTTGACTCTAACGAGCCACATGATCTGTGCGGCGAGAGCTCATCACCGGGATTAAAAATAAATCTGAGCTGTCAGCAGCGCGGCGGCCCGGGTGCTCCTGACCTCTGCTCCAAGTTGTTGCCAGTCCAGGCCGAGCACACGCAAAGACATGGGGGTGGGGGGGTGCGGGGGATTTGTGTCCATGTTGTGACAGATCCCCCAAGATGCAGGAACATGACGACCTGTCAGACCTGCCGAAGAAAGTATCCTGACAGATGATGTTCGTGTCACATCCTGGCGGTCCTGAGCTGCTGAGAAATTACGTAAACTTCACATTTACCGCTGCTATTATGTGTCTGATTCGAGGCGCAACAGTAACCCCTGACAAATCCCCCATCGATAAATATCCCAAAACGAGGTGCCCGGGAGAAGACCAAGTGCGAACGTAAGGAGAGGTTTCACCAGCAGACGTTTGGAGCATTTGACCACATGTGCATTTCAGTTCCTCTCTGACCTCTCTTTGTCTCTCCTCTATGCAGAGCACTGGCAGAGCCCTGGGTGAGAAAGGTAATTGCTTTGGCATACAGTGACCTCTTTCTTCCCTCACAGATCCTCTGTTTCTCGTTTTACTTCCTCTTCATTCCCCCTGGCAAAAGCAAAACAGTACACCACACACATCCTGTGGAAGTGATTTGTTGTAGTTCACCACGGGAGAGTCATTAGCCGACGCTAATAATTAAAACAAGGAATAAATCACAGCTGCATGACTGTCACCTCTCCAGACACCTAGAGTGTAATCATGTGAGAATTTATTAGAAAACCGTTTTATTTTTGTCCTGCTTTGCATTTTTAGTCAAAGTGCAAAAAGTTTTCCTGACCAGCTTGTGCTTGTATCAAGAAAAAGAAACAACATCTACACTCACAATAACACACAAATTCACCAATTTAATGGTGGAAGTGAAAAGTGGAGCAGAAATGGCTGCGGGGCTTGTGAAGGCAGGTTGCAGCTCTGGTGTTTGTGGTATTGTGGAGATGGATGCGGAGTCAACACGAGCCAACTTCACGCATGTCATTTTCCTAAAACGTGAGGAGATGGAATACAGATTGAAGACATCAGTAATGTAGTTGTGGCTACAAGAGTGGGCTCAGTAAAGCAGATATCGGCTTTTTATTTAATGAGTTTCTTCTGATTTACCATCCAGTTGATTTTAATTTATTAGGCATGCCATGCACTGAAGAAATCAATGTGCTTTTTTTTTTCCTCCAGTGCAGTTGTTTATCATTTGAAAAATTAAAGAGTCAGATCTAAATGAAACGTTTGACTGGCAAACACAGACGTGGACGTGACGAGAGCGTTTTATAAAGGCTTTCCATTCCTTCTTTGTGTGTTGTGCTGGCAAACGCAGAGTCGAAGTCTATAAAGTGACAAGAAAAGACATCAAATCTTGATAACAGCCGCAGAAAAGCATCGTATCTGATGCGATTATCGCACGATGCGAGCTTCTTTCTTGTTGCAAACAAGACAGGACGGTTCTGGTAGAAAAGGGCCTGAAATGTTCATGTCTGATGAGTGACTGGCACCAAAAGCTGTGAAAACATTGGGAGAACCCCTAATAATAGCTTATTATGTGTTTCACTTCAACTTCTACATCTAAAGCTGCCTTAAAAGCTGCTTTCAAAGGCAGATTTTAACTTGTGCTGAACAAGGACAATAGGTCATGCCGCTTGGATAAAAGCTCTTTATATTTCTACATTTTACAGGAGAAAAAAAGCACATTTTTTTCTTAAAATCTAAACATAATTAGATTTTACCACCATTCTGTAGCCTCAGATTTGTAGCGCCAGCCTTTTAAAACATTCAGAGTTCTAGTTGGACCGCCTGTGGAGGCTCATTGCTGGCCAGTGTCAAAGTGACGCTGCTAAATTAAGTGAAAATGTGAGCTAAAGCTGTGAATGTAAAGCGTCCCAGTCTTCCCCTGGCTCTGTTTCTCTTACACACACCCTCCTCTAATCCCATTTGCCAACCTCACAACAGGATTACCAGCACCACGGCGCTCAGTTACCAAATCGGACGCTCTCTCCGATCCAAACGCTCATCCATCATTGAGAACCTGGGCCATGAAAACGCCACAGAAATGGACCCAATCTTAACTTAATCACGGTTTGAGACAAAATGCAGAATGTTCAATCAGATAATACATTCTCATTGATTTTGGACAGTTTGCTGCAGTATCAGGGCCTTTTTCATGTGTTCTTGTGACAGACGGAGCTAGGCCTGCACAGTATTAGGAAAACACAATCATAATATTAGTGAATATCAAAATGACAATATTAGCTGCCATAAAATTTTCACTCCTATTCGAATCATCTGTCATCACATTCCTCACAACAATTTCCATCTTGGTCACTATCGCCTGGATCGTTTGTGGCCATTTAGAGCAGAAAGACTCCTTCTGATTGTGTCTGCAATTACGTTCAGTCTGACACAATACTGACAAGGCACACACTGTTTGTCAGGTTGGTAATGGTTAGTTGAACCCAGAATGCAGATGGACACCAGGAGCTCAGATGAAAACTGACTAACTAATGAAAAAAAGGCAAAACAAAGAGCTGTCGTGGCAGCAAACAAAAACTTACACAAGGGTGGATCACAGGGAACACAAGGAGAACCAGATAGTGCGTTACTGCAACAATGAAGGACTGACGAGGAGATGGGCAAGACTGAGTTTTAAAGGCAGCTGATGAGGAAGCGGAAACAGGTGAGTGATACAAACTAGGGACAGGTGCAGATGGGTGTGGCAGGCTGACAAGTGAATACCACCGAGGAACAAATGACTGAGGGCAGGTGAATGATGAACAGAGGACACAGAGGACACAGAGAGCAAAACCACACAAGAGCTTACAAAGACTACTCAGGAACCAACAATATTAACCACAGGGAATAAACTAAACACGAGGATAACAGAACTATGGGAACACGAGGGGAAACATGACCATAAAATTAACATAAAGATCACCAAAAAGAACTCAAAAAGTACAGATTCTAACGCTGGCTAATACTTTTTAATAAATTGTGATAGGGGTGTAATGGTACTTAAATAAACAGTACAGAAGTTCAATATTAACTAACATAGCATTAATTTACACCTGTATGACATTTCTGAGAAATGTTGTTTTATAAGCATGAAAAACAATATAAAAGGTGCTCCGATTTGCCTAGCCTGGACATAGACGTCTACCCTTGTCTTCATATTCCACGACTGATGTCACCACTCATAAGGTCCTGACTATAATAACTGAACAACACTTCAAAATGACCAGACTATCCCTTTAAAGACCTGCCTTGTTGTTTCAGATAGAAAAGCTCTGTAGTCCCAGTGATCACAGAAAGCTGCAGTAGAGGAAAACAACATTCCTATATGGCAACCATGTGTCTCATATATTCCACGCTTCGACTCTTCTGTGGCAAACATTTTGAGTATTTATTCTGTGTCCGTGATGTCATCGCCGTTTAAGCACTGGGAGATGTTACTCAGTATGATTTATGCCAAATTGAGGTTAAAATACTTGAAGCATGCAAACTTTAGTTTTTTTGTTTTGTTTTGATTTTTGTAGAACAGTATTTTCTTAACCCAAGACAGATACTTTCTTGGAGTTTATTCAACTTTTTCTTTGACACATGACCTGGAAGACACTGTTTACAGACCAGATTGGATGGATCAGACCAGGCAATATGTTTTTTCTTATTTTGTTTTGTTTTTGTTCATTTCTTTGTGGGTTTTTTTAAATTTTTTATTTTAGAATGTGTCATTTGTTTCTGTTTTCACTTCACCATTGTGCAGCCCCAACTGAAACATTTTTCTGCCATTCATAAGGACTGTAAAACTGAGGGGCTTCAGTGTTATCCTGCAGAATATTTACAACACACACACAGATCAGACTCTTGGGGAAGCAGAAGTCTAAACATGGGCTTTTTGGCTGAAGGATCCTCCTGCTCACTGATTCCAACCATCCCAGCTTGCATATATATAAGTTCATCTTCGCTCGTAGATCTGACTAAATCTAACTGCACTTCATGCTCTGTGCAGATTTTTACATACAGATGGAAGGGACTCAGATCACCAAGTGTATTGGAGTAGAAACGCAACAATTTTTTTTAATCAAATAAGGAAAATAAGCTTTTAAAAATGATGTTTGCCTTGCTCTTTTTTGCCAAAGAGGGACTGAAATATTTATTTTTTTTAAAAAAGGCTTGTTTCTTTTAAGTTATTGTGATTCATTTCTCTAACAAAACAAATATGAATTTGTGATCAATTAGGGTTTTTTTTTTTTTTTGCAAGCATGTATGGAATGGAATTTCAGAAAGGTTCATGCACATGCACACATCTTACAAAACATTTCAACAATCTTACAAAAACAAACAAATGAAACAATGACTTTAAGGCAAACTGGACTAAACAAGTCAAATTTTTTAATCATTGAGTATTTTTGCTGAAAATTAAAGACTTACTTACCAACAACAACAACAAAAAATAAATAAAAAATCAAATTTCAGGTTACTGAAGTCATAAATGTACACTTTTTGTTCTGAAACAAAAAGTCTGGTTCATTTTTATCCTCTCTGTTGTAAAATATGAGCATCTCAGCTCCAAAGGGGGGGAGTATTTTTCTTTAAAAAAAACGTAATCTCTAAATTGGTTTCAAAAATAAAGTAATTTAGCCTGTTTGCAATGTAAATCAGCAGGTAGCTCGCCTCTTTTCTGTGACCTGGCTGCTTTGACCCTCCCGTTACGCATCCATCATTGCGCATTAGCTGTCAACACCTGCACAACAAAGCAGGAAAAGTTCGCTCCTGTAACCTGATCGATGAGAAAAGGTTTTTTGTCCACACAGAAAGGAAGCACACACACACACACATACACAAAATAGCTTGAATCATTATCTCCGATCGATTGCACGTCTTTAAAAACTTTCAGGGGAATAAAGAAGCAGCGGGGGAACAGAGGAAAAAAACAAAAAAAGATGATGGGAGTCGGAAAAGATGACAGTAAACATCCGCCGCAGGAGAGCCAGTGTCCCTGGAATACTAATTACGGGATAAGGACACAATCAAACCTGGGCAGAGCAGAAATTTCAAAGGTTCAGCTCAGAAAACGGAGCAACTTCACAACAAAATCCAGCCGTATATGTTCGAAACCGGAGCAGGTTTTACTCACCCAGAAGCAGGAGAAGTTCACCACATGGATGGGCTCTGCTGGTAAAAGTTGAGCCTCTCCTCTCCGCGCTCTCCGTGGAGACAAGCGGTCTGTTCGGAAGCTGCTGCCACGGTGGGATAAGTCCTGACGCGGGGCATGGTGGAGATCGGCGGCCGGGGTCTCGCGCGTAAAACGCTTCTCTCTCCCTCAGCGGGGATGTGGCGACTGTGATTCTGCGCTCCCTCTGTCTCACCTCCTCTCTCCCTCCCTCCCTCCCTTCTCTTCTGCCTCCATCTATCCTGCGCAGTGCCACCTCTGTCTGCGCGCGCGGGGAACCCCCAGCTGCAAGGCTCCGGGATTTAGGCTCCTGCGCGCGGCGAGCGGAGGCACGGGGAGCGCGCCCGTCCGAGACCCAGATCTCCTCCGACTTGGGGGGTGGGGGGAGACGATGGAGCCGCCGTCGGAACGAGTTTGACCAAAATAAATTGGCGAGCGAGGGAGGTGGAAGCCAGGAACGCACGCGGCGCTTTTGGCAGAACGAAATGAAAAAAAAAAAAAAAAATCCCAAACTCCGACCTGCCAAGTTTTTTGGCAGCAGATGGCATGTGTGCTGTTAAACGAATGCATCGGTGCTGAGAGGAAAAATCAATGCAAAAAAAAAAAATAAAAAATACATAAAAATTCCTGACATCTTTAACTAATGAGAAGAATCTAGCATCCGCCTCCCACTGTCTTGAGAATTAATCAAATCCTCCAAGTCATATGTTAGCTTCGCAAATTCCTCTGCTAAACTTTTTTTTAAACATATATTTTTTATCATTATTATTCCTATTCCAAACAGTTGACTTATCCCCCTTTTATGTTGTCTCAACTTAAACTCACAATAAAGCGTCTTTATGTTTAAAATATTCCACTGAGGTCCCACATTTGTGCTAAAAAGAGTTTTATTTTGTGCCCAATTAGCTGCAAAGTGAGCTCCTGTGGTGACAGAAGAATGCAGCAAGAGGCCGGGCCTCTCCAAACAGCAACACCTCCACACTCACAGCCCCTTTGAGACTAACCAGCATTAGTTTTATGCCTAATTAGTGACAGCAAACATATAACATTCACCAACCTCTCCCCTAAACAAACAAAAAAAAAAAAAGATTTGACAAAGGTCTTTAATGTGGGTCTTTGGAGTTTGTTTTGGAGCATTTCTACATATTGTTTCAAAGTTTCAAGACATGAAATCCCACCTTGGAGTCATTAGTCATGGATGAATCATCTCCTTTGTGTGTTTTTTCCTCATTTGCACTTTGGAGACGGTGGCATTGCAGCTCCTCTTTGTCTCCTCCACTCCATCATTTTAGGAAGGGAGCAGTGACCCAAACTAATAGAAAGAGCAGCCTCTGTCTGTCATACCTGGAAGAGCACTTGGCAAAAGTTGGATTTCCAGATGCAGCAAGCCAAAATAAACAAGTATAAATTGTTTGTGGAGAAGGGGAGGAGGAACAAAATAAAGCCTTGGCAAAAAAAATAAATAAATAATAAATTTGAAAAAAGGGAAAATAAATCAGGCTAAATTCAAAGGCTGGGTATTGTCAAAGCTCCACCTGAAGGGTGCATGGGGACAGAGCAATGGGGTGAGTGGGCGTGTGGTGAGAGAGAGGTGGTGGTGGTGGGGGGGTTATCAGTGCAGGAGGGAGGAGAGGAGGTGAGGGAGGGGTCCGCAGCAGTTCAGCAGTGAGAGTTATTTAATTGGCGAGTGACATTGGGAGCTTCAGCTCTTCCCCATCAATCACAGCCGGTCAGGAGATGCCTGAGGTGATGTGGCCCCCTCGTCCCGCTTATACCCACCCCCGCGTCCCACCCTGCCATTTAACCACCTCCATTACCCCCCCTTTAATGCTCCCCAGCTCCACCACCCCTTCCAGTCAAGATGCCCTGACCTCCACTCCCTACAGTTATCTTCTCCCCTGAGACACACACTCACTTCGCTTGATGGGTCTTTTTGTTCAGCGACGTGCAAGGGAAACAGCAAGAGGACTACTGTAAGCACAGATAGAGGAATAATGAAATATGACCTCTGAGGACAACAAGGTTTTATTCTTCTTTTTTTATGTGCAGAGCAAGGTCTCAAGGTAAAAAAAATCTTTTCATTTGTTCAGATGGGAACGTACTGCACAGGTTGTGTGCCTGCACAAAGTTTTCATTTGTTGGATGATTGTCCCATCAGCTCCATGAGTTAGAAACGAGAGAATTATACAAAATAATGTTCCCCACATATTACTTAATCTAACTTCATTGTTTACCTAAACCTAACCCAGATGGGGAAATAGAAGAACAGTAAACAAAGAAAAATGATGCTTCTGAAAAGTGCTGGAAGAGAACAGTTTATTTCTCAATACCAGTGATTGGTTTTAGTTCCTACCAGAAAAAAATAAATAAATATGTAGGTTTTTTTTGTTTGTTTGCTTTTTTGTAAAATCAGATAATGACTTTCAAAGTAAATAATAACTTAATGCCAGCATAATAAACATTGACAAGCTCGGATTTCACCAAGAGTAATCCTTGTGAATACACATAAATAGATTCCTGGGATATAGTATTTTCCAGCAGACAATGGGAACGTTCACAAAAGTGCTGTTTGCAAACAATATAAATCAGGGAGAAGAAATGCATCTCTGAATCCATACTTTTTTTTTCTCTGATTGCATCCTAACAAGCAAGTCAAGGACAAAACTCTCTTGTTAGTTCTTGTAATATGCAACAGAAACGACTGCTTGCAAAACAGTAATAAGGTGTCAACCTCCAGCATAACAAAATATGCAACTTTGCATTCACAAGAGGTTATTTCCACCTTTGAGCAACAAAAATAAGAATAGCATTTTATATAGAGGTTATGCTGATTCTTGGCCCAACTGCACAATTAATGAATGACTAAAAGTACTATTACTGCATACATATTATGTTGTTTGTGTATTTGTAAGAGTACCAAGGAGTCCAATCTTGGTACTGATTGCATAGTATCCACTAACATGAAGTGTACCAATAAAAGACCAACATTTTCTACTTGTCATTCATTCCACAAACATGGACCTGAATAAAATTGATGTTTAAGTTTCTGTTGCAGTTATTGTTTTTATTTTAACTGCTGTAGAACATATTTATAACTTAAGCTGTAAATTCCCCAGTGTGCTTTTTAGCTGGATTTTCTTCCAAATTATTTTTTTCCCCCTTCTGCCTTCAGTTTTGACACCTTTTCCATGACTTTAACTTCGTCAAACAAAACTCTGCCTTAATTTAACTTCAACAGCTTCTTTCTGCACATGTAGTACTTGATGTTACAACGTGTTAAACATAAAAAAATCATACTTCACTCCACCATAAATTGCACTTTTTAGAGTCGAGGTGCTTTACAAACTTAACACATGCCTTCAAGCTACTGCCGAAGTTCCCCCTGGGCTATACCTGGATATATAACTCTGTGAGCCATCAATGCATAATGTATAAGAATACATGGGTTGATGATCATAACTGGAAAATAAGTGGACAGATCGATCTGTGGTGTTGATTGCTGGTTGGTCCCAAACAGTTGACATTCTGATTCCAGAAACTGCCATTTACTGTCATTGGAAACAGATGATTGTGCCGTTGACCGTCCAATTTCAGCTCTAAACAAGGTATTGATTTTCCCAGTGGACAAAACGTGCTGATGTGCTCACAGCTAAAGAGCTGTCATAACATATGTTAGCTTTTAAGAGCATCGCTGCACAAACACAGAGCCGAGCCCAGCCAGGAACAAGGAAAGCAGCTGAATGATGATGAAATCAGCGAAAAGTGACTTGGCTGTTCAACGATGAAAGATAAAACTGGTCACATTTTATACCTCAGTTAGTTTGATCCTACTTTTTAAACTTATATATATAAAAATATAATAATTCACGTCAACGTGTCAGCCTTCAAATTCTTCTGCACTGGCAGAGCAATAACTCAAGAGCAAGTGACCTTTTTCCTCTCTGGGATTTTACACCGTTTCTTATTTATCATCAAACTGAATTCAATTTAGAGTTTGTTCGGATGTATCTCTGACACCTTCTCTGCTCTATAATTGTAGCAAAACTTTTTCCACATAAGTTAAATTGCCTCATTAATTTGCTTCATTAAAATTCAGCTTTAATTATTTCTGCTGATTGATTTTTCTTTTTCTCTCTGTTTTTCTTTTTTCGGAGCTCAGACAAATCAAAGCGTCAGTCCTTGAGGCTCAGATGGCACGAGGGTGGGGGGGCTTCACTTAGCAGACAGCGTATGCATTTCATTGCATTCTGAGTTCTGAGGAGACAAACAGCCAAGGATCAGACACAACAGAGAGGCCTTGATGTTCAAGAACGACAAAGGCCAGGATGCTAACCGCCCCTCCGCACACACCGCCACCACCACCACCATCACCACTACCCTCGACTCTGAGACCCTGACCGAAATACAAAAGGCAAGATTTATTTGCATTTGCTGCATCAAAACATTCCTGCTCCTTCCCTTCCAGAAGCAAGGATTTGGACAAATCATCCAACAAGTATCGAGCGATTACATTTTCATCAGATGCGATGCAAGAGGGTCGAAAGATCAAGTGAACTAATGGATGACCTAATCACGGGGGATTGGCTGTATCGATTCAAATGGTCATATCCTCATTGTCTGTCAGGCCACAGAAGCTGCAGTAGGATGCATTCCCTCACTGGCTGAAACCGCCGTATTCAAGAAACCTTCAGTCAGATTACACTAATTTAGCCCATATCTCTGCTGTTCCCTGGAGGGTTAAATAGATTGCAGGCGAGGGTTGGCAATCTTGCTGAGTTGCAGCTTAGATCTTGTCTTGCAGAGGGTTAGACTTCGAATAATTTACTATAACAGGTTTTTATCCACCGTGCTTCATTTGTGGACATTTTTTTTCTCATATTTTCTCACCAAAAGTGCCATTCACCTTATACAAGTCGTCTTAATCTCTATCGATATGCATGTTGCCGTGCTTGCAGGTGCAATTTTGCACACGAGCAAAGTAATGACTTGGTGTTTCTGTGACAATGGCTGCAAAACATTGGAGAGACAGTCATTCTTCAAGGACAATTTTCTTCGTTCGTGCAAATAATCAATGTCGCTGAAAGTTTATCAAGAACACATGTTGTAGTTTGTGTGGTTCTATCACTTCAGCAGATCAAAAAAAAAAGAAGTGACATCTTCCTCGGGAGGAAGGACAGCGAACCTCAAAAGAGAGGAAAAATATTGAGGTAAATAGTTGAAATTGCGAAGAGGTGTGGATAACAGACAGGTACAAAGGTCATTCTCAGTAATTTCCCCCCAGACACGTCGGTGCAGGTCCTGAAAGAGAAGCGCCTCACTGCAGACAGACATGTTCATTCACCTCGGTTTGTGTCGACTGAAGCAGCACCCTGATCCGAATCCTAATGACCCACCCACGTTACTGCATTCAGTGGTCTGTGTGTCAGCGAGCAGGAAACGCCGTGGCTGTGCTTGGATCTGCAGCAACAACAACATCTCCACATAAGAAAAACAATGGTATTAGAGAAATAAACCCTGTCATTGCAGCTGTTTATCCTTGAATATCTGCTGCAGGAAAGTGAGACAAGAAGCTTTGCAGTAGTTACAACTAAAACTTTAGGGATAATAAAAAGAAAAATCTCTAATCAGTATTTTCTATCAGATGGCACCACATTCAGCAGACTGGGATTTTTTAATCATAAACCTGAAGAGATTTTCAACTTTACTTGCTACATTATTACTTTATAGAACATTTTTCCCTTTTTCAACCATTGTATTAGGTGTAAAACTTGCTCATTTAAACTCTTGTAAAAGTTCATCTCTTGTGCAAGCTCTGTAAGGATTAATGTTTTTGTTAGTGAGAATCTCTCCGCATTCTAAAAATGAGAGGCAACATTGGGTCATCTAGTCAAAAAAATAAATACAACCTGAGCTGAAACCTCTGAGATGAAAATGTGTGGGGAAAAAAAACACGTCTTTAACGGTGTATTACTTGATAATTTCAGCACAATGGGCTGCAGATTGGGCTTAAATTACATGCTGGCACCACAGAATCAATGTAAAAAAAATGTCGAGTAGCTCACTTTAAGGAACAGGTTGAATATAATTTATGGGGTCAGGAAGGAGCAGGAGTCATGTTGAAAGGAAAAGTTTGTTCCATTTTCTCATTATTTTCTGTTTGGTTAAACCATTTTTTGTTGCATAAACGTAGCCAAATATTTATGTTTAGTGTTTTAGTGAGGAAGAAGAAAACAACAAAAAAAAAACTACATACCAAAAGTTTGGTTTGGCACAAAAAATACTTAAGGTTTTTATATATTTATTATTCATTGTTATCTGAAAAGCAACACTAGAGAAAACTTTTTTTTCTGCTTTATAACATCTTCAGCAAAAAAAAAAAAAAAAAAAAAAACCTTTTCACATTCTGGAATATTGAAATGTCATTAAAAACACATTTTGTGGTACCGTTGTAAAGTGTAGTTTTTCAAGGTTTTGCATTTTTTTTTTTTGAGGAATTTTTGGAAAAATGGAGCTTTTTCAATTGTGATTTAAAAAAATGTAACTGCAAAAATAAACAATTGGATTAATATAACTGCATAAAACTAGTGACTGGGAAAAACAAACACTTCGTTTAGTTCTAACAGAAATATTATATTTCTTCAGGAAAGTGCCAAAACTAACTGTTGCTGCTGCTGTTTGTGTTCGCAAATAACCTCAGAAACTTATGTAAATAACCACGTAATGCAAAACTGTCAGCAATGTAAAAGTTTATAAAATACTTTGCTCATAAACCGCTATGACAGTTTTGAGATAGGAGCTGTTTTAGGGCAGCAGCAATCCACTTTGGCCATGGCTAGCCTTTAGCTCATCAGTTTGGTTAGAATTAAACTCTGTTTTTTGCAAACTGAGGTCGTTCAAAGAGCTATCTATGACAGGTAAGACATTAACTGTTAAAAATCTTCCCCCAGAACCCCACTTTAAAATTCCTGAACTAACACATTAAAGCCGACTTCTATTTCTGATGAAATAACATGTAAATCAGATCAGAGTATCATATAGGGAGGGTTGTGAACTAAAAGCATGGGTCAATGTCTTAAAATTGACATTAATTTAACAATAATTTCATTATCAACAATTTTGTGAGCAACTATTGAATCCACGTGGAAAGATTTTGTCTTATTGTTGCCTTTTTAGTCCAACATAAGTCATCAATACAAAGGTATTATTGAGTATGAAGCACAAAGGATGTGAATTTCATTGCAAAGCTAAATTCAGTTGATGTTTCAATAGCTTTTTTTTCCTAACCTGGATTCCTTTTATGTGCTGGAATTGATTGAAATCCAAGGTGACTGCAGCTGCCACAGTCTGAAGGACTTACAACTTTTTAGACTTTTAAGAATTCTTCAAGGTGCTTCTTTCATACTTTTAAAATCTATCTTTTTTGATATATAACAATGATTAGTATCTCTCAAGTCAATTTCACGTGGTTCTACCATTTTAACGTTTTTGCGTTGCAGTACCATCAGTAATAACTTAATTCTGGGCATCTAAAGTTACATTTTTGTGCTGTGAATGTATTCATTTTCAGTTTATTCATTCCTGCTTTATTAGCTGCACCCTTTATCCACCTTTAAATGAATTTTCTGTGAATTGTGCCAATATTTTGACAGCAAGGTTTGCCTGCATACAGTATCACCCAACTGCTTTTCTTTCATTATGAAAAATATTGTCACCCCGTGTTACCTACAGCGAGTGGGAAAGAAAGGAAGAGGCAACAACGAGCACAAGTGAGACAGAAATGAGGACAGGAACACAGTGGAGGAGCAGGAAGGGACCATAAAGGATGAAAAAATGGCAAAGACACTGGCTTTGTCATGACAGTTTCCTCTCCCATGGCGGAGAAGATGTGTGTTCACATGCTCCAGCAGTCAGGCTGAAAAAGGCAGGCTTGTTGCATTCACTCCAGCCGAGCATCAGTACTCATGGTTGTCTGGTTGGCAAAAAGCTTGTTATCCCCCACCCCGACATCCCTTCATCTTCTTTCTCTTCTCCTTTCCACATCCTCTTTTCCCACACCATAAGCATCTGCATTCTGTTTGCTTCAACAAGCCCCCCCGTTATTCATGGCCACCATGTAACAAGGAAACAAGCGTCACAGGGATTTTTTTTTATTATTTTCTTATTCCTCTTGAAAAACTCAGGTGGACACAGACAGCACAGCCAGACAAGCCAGGTGGTGTTTGTGTCAGATGAAAAGTTCCTGATCCTGAAAATCAAATGCTGTCCTGTCAAGCCAAAGCTGGAGCCACTGAACTGGTGACAGAAGCGAACATCCAATCTTAAAAAAAATAAAATAAACTGAACAGTGATAATCACATGGCCTCGATCAAGAAACAAGTGTCACATACAGTATATACACACACAAGCGCAGCGGGGAACTGAATATACCAAATCATACAAACTAAAGAAGTAAACAGCTTTTCTTTCCTCTCTCTTTTCTTATTCTGTCAAATATGTCTAAATCCTAATCAGTCAGAAGGGGAACAAAGTCAAAATCATAATTAGTTAAGCTCTTGAGTACACACAATGAAGTACAGCTTTACATTAGAATGATTTGAGCTTAATAATAATAATAATAATAATAATATTAATAATAAATCAGAAGCACACTGTTCAAATTTAAATTGTTCAAATAAATCTGCCTCATAGAATACACTGAAACTACCTCCCTTGGTTGCAAACTAAAACACGAAAGTGACAAAATAGTTTTTAGCAAATGGTTTGTTTGCCTCACAGCAAGTGGATTTGATGCCAAAAAACAAATGTCACACAATTTTAGGTTAACTCGCTACAGTTTAAAACCATCCCACAAAGATGAGTCCCTCTGGCTGCTCGTAAACCACCAATCAAGCTGGCCGTAACCTGAGACAATGTGAGCTTTCATAAATGAAACGGACATAGCAGCTAGAGTGCTCGCACAAACTGTCTAACACCATGTCACACCCTTGATCTGCAATCCTGACTTACCCTTTTATATATTGACCTTTACAGCTCTGTGACTACCTCACTTGGTGGTTCAGAGGCATAACAGTGGTGGGTTGACTTTACCCACCCATGCCGCCTCAGTCTTTACATAAATCACACCAGGACAGGAAGAGAGCTTCTCAACTCGGACGTGAAAGAGTTTTATGAAAAGGGGCTTACATAAACAAACGTTCTCAAACAACTGTAGATCATAGAAGGTGGTGTTTTAATTCCTAAGAAAGAAAAACAGTTCTCAAGTTCTCTGAGTAAGGGAAACTCCTGCTTTGCATATTCTTGTAAATTCAGGACATGCTCTCTGTATAACCACAGCATGAAGGCTTTTTGGTGTACAGTGAAATAATTGCAAACTTGGTTGTTTAATTCCTGCCCCTTCCACATGCCAAAACGTCACTGAGCAAGAAATGGAACCCTACCAAGCTGAAAGACTCTTGGAAGGCTTGTAGAAAATATGAGCTTCAATAAAATATTCAGACAGACTTTTTAAAGACAAATGTCAAGCAAACATCTCCTTCTCCAACGTTTGTGAAACACTGTAATATAAATATCACACAAACATTGTTATTATAGCACAATGCACTCATACTTGTCACATGGTAAGTCACACAAATAACTAACATCTGGAGAGCGTTCTTCTGTTAAGATAGGTCATCATGTTCTCTTCGTTCTAACCCAATTTTAACGCCCAAACATAACCAGACAGCAGGAAAAGCAAAGGGAAGGTAAAAATACATAATTCAGGACTGTTTTGTGACGGTTTCTTATACCGCAGTCAGATTGTGTTGCATTGTATAAACATTTCAGGGCTAATTCTGCTCAGTAATTCACCAATGTGTTTTCTGAATTTGCTTTTGCAGCATGTTGCTTTTACATTTATCCTCAGCCAAGGCTTTTTTTTCTTTTTTTTTAGCCTAATTTATATGCAAACTTAATAAAAAAAAAAAACCTTTTACATTGGCATTTTTGAGAAAAAAAAAAGACGAAATGAGAAAAGATTCATGGAGCGCTTGTTCAACTAACCCAATCAGCTAAAATTAGCATCAAGCTTTGGCTGATAAACTTGGGCAAGATTGGAGCTGCCACTCACGATCAACCCTCTGTCTGAAGTTAAAGAGGTACAAGAAAATAAGTGCTAAGCTGTCCATTGTGATTGGTAATAATATATGCTTTGCAACATGCAGGGTTAGAAAGCCTCAGACGCACTAAAAATGTATCTGAGAGATAAAATATGGGATGCTTTTGAGCTTCAGATTGATCAAAACTATGACAAAAGACAATGAGCAATGTTTGTCAGAAAACCTGTTATTGTGTGAGACTATAAACAGAGATGAGACAAAATACAAGAAATGGTAAATGACAACTTGATCTCACAAACTGATGCAATCAACTTATGAAATAAAGATTCATTTGAGCTCAGCCAATTATCTGATCTAGCCAAAAAGTAGCCCTGACACTGTTTATTACAAATTAACTGGTTTATTTTTTCTTTTGCTTTCTGTATTTAGTTCATTTTTCTTTATTTCTAACCTTAAGGAAAGCCCCTGTTTTCCACAGCAGAGAAGCCTTCACCCAATGCAGAAACCAGACTCAGTACAGAGTGGCAGGAGTTGATTGAGTTGATGTTTTGAAGCTCTGTAAGGCCTTTCAAGAAGGGCTCCCATGGGTTTTCCTATGGTTCCGGATTGTGCCGGGGGCCACGCTGGCTTCAGCTGACAGGGTCCCCCCCTCCTCCCCTCAGGTCCCGACGGCTGCCAGGATGAAGAGAATGCTCCAGAGTCGACACAGTGACAGGAGCTGATGTGGTCGTCCGCGTCCGTCACTGCTTTCATTTCCTACGCTCTGCCATTGATCCGTCAGCAGGGTGACGTTAGTGACACACTCGTTTAATCTGCTGCAAAGAGCTCGGCCTGTGGAGCACATCTCCTGAGGACGAGAACAAACCCTTGGCTGCAGGACACCATATGGAAGCCATAAATTTTTTTTCCTCCCGTGGTTGAAGAAAAAACCTCGCCGCAGTGACATGTCTGGTTCTGGGGCTCGCCTTGGTTTTACAAAGAAATTTCCACAAGTTGGACAAAACAAAAAGAAGAACATTTGAGAAAATAGCTAAAAGTAGAACACTGAATGGAGTGGATTGTTATCAGAAATTATATTGATCGGAAAAAACAAACAATTATTCCACAGGGAGCCTGTTCTCTTATTTTCTGATGGATATTTGAAGTCTGACAGTGACTTCAATTTAAGCTTTTTTAACGCCCCCCCCTCTTGTGAACAGGTATCTTCATCCGTGTGTTGTCACAGCGGTTTGACATATTGTTTCAGGAGCAGAAACAAGAGGGTGTTGCCGGTGGAGACACAAGCCTGCATTTGGTGAGCAAAATTAAAGGTCATTTTGAGAAAGTGAAAATTAATGTGAGCTATCAATTTCAGCCTTTTAAAAAATGTGACATATTTCAGCTTGACACATCTTAATTAGGCCATCAATAGTGTGGCAACAGTGGCTAATGGTGCAGTAGACACAACGGGGATAAGTTGCTTTCACACATTTTAAAAGGCATTGTTGCTGCTGTGAAATTTTAAACAAAAGCAGAAACATGATTTATGCTGCCAACATGTGCTGATTCTCTCAGTAAAGGATATGCATATTAAAGCTAAACTTCAAATCCTTTGAAATGAGGTTCAGCAAAATAGGTTTATGATATCATACATGTTGTACACAGGTCTTTAAATTACAACAATTTGGGAAAACAGAGTTTAGTTCTGAATGAATTTATGAGCTAATGACCATAGTCATGACCAAAGTGGATCACTGCAGACCTAAAAGTATAATTTCAAAGATTTCGCAGAAGTTTATGGTATCACTTTTTTTGAACCCTTACATTACTGTCAGTTTTGCATCACTCAGCTATTCCAGCAGATATTTTTACATTATCCCTGCAGGAAGTGCTTTAAATTGCACAGAAAGTGCTACAGCTAACTGCTGCTGCTGCCACTGTTTGTGCTTGCAGATAATCTCAGAACTGTACTAAAATGACCATGTAATATGAAAATGAATTGTAATGGTTTACAAAAGGTTTATAAAGTAGTTTTCACATGTATACAACTGTTATGAATTTTATTATATTTGATTCAGAACAAACTTCCTTTTAGTTTTGGCTTAGACTAGCTGGTAGCTCATCAATCTGGTCAAAATTAAACTTTGTTTCTCTAAATCCAGACTGTGTAAAGAGTTATTTGCAGCAGGTGACATAGTAGCTGTTTTAAGCCTTTTGAACCCAACTTCAAAAGATCTGAACTATCCCTTTAATACTCTTACAGCCGTAAGAGTGGAATTTCAACTTGCAGTGTTAGCTCACTTTTGTTATTCTGAGTCATCTGCGTTCATTTTGCGCATTGTACGTGATTTCATTAGTTTTTTCCTCCTTAAAACACTAACAATTTTCCACCAGGAGATTTGGATTCTCCAAAAGGAGAAACTTTCTTTATTAGCCTCACATTCTTTAAACTGTTTCTGCTCCCTCCGCCCGTCCCCTTCCACTCAGAGAATAAATAAGATAAGGGAGAGCAATGAACGCATCCATCATTCAAAGTGGAAAAGGGTAATTTAGCTGGGCCCTTCTGACAGCTTTACAACGTTGCGCGCTATTCTATTTTAATTGGCAATCATGAATTAACTGAATGAGAGCCATGTTCGCTGCCAATGTCTTTCTTATTGCAGCTTTTAATTGGGTTGACTTGATGAGTTCCTGAGATATAACCAGACAATATATTTTCATGATTGGCGACGCGTTTGTTGCCATATAATTAGGCCGCAGACAAATCAAGCACACAACGGTTTCCCCCTCAGCCCGGCCACATTCTGTCATTGGGCACATCTTGTGTGATTGACGGAGCATGTACTGTGGGGTTTTACATGCCACGTGATGGACCTTTGGTGCTAAATTCAGACAGGCATGTTGCTTGAAGTCAAAATGCTATAATTATTATATGTATTCATCTGTCTCAAGCAATTGCAGATCCTCCAGAATAAGCTCATCTGCTTCAGCATTTTACTTTTTAATGTAATTTGGTTATATTGCAAACAAACAAACAAAAAATCAGTCAAACGTTGCAGTAAGCTTGATTTGATACACGTGCGCCTGTTCAAATGGAGCTTTTTTTTTTCATATTTTTTGTTGCTAATGATTAGGATGATCCCTACGGCTTTTTTAGACTCAGCCTACACTTTTACATATAAGGTCAAATGTTCAAAGCTTTTCCTTTTTCCTCTTTCTATTTTAAAAAGTAGAAAAAAAGGAATTAAACATTAATGGGCTGATGAATAAATATTTTGTGTCTCCAGGACTCAGCACTTTCTCCCAATGCTGTAGCTGGCTTAATTAACTCTTCCTGAAGCTTTGAGTAAATTAACACATCTCTTTCAGTGTCCTTTGACATTGTTTTTTTCTCTTTTTTCCTTTTGCTTTAAATCATTTTTTTCTGGTCAGAATGAGTTATGCTGCTATTTAATGCAACATTGTGCCACATGAAGAGACGCATAATAATTCGACCTTAGAGTTACTATTTTAACTTACAGTGCAGTTTTTTTTTTCTTCAGATGTAATTTAGATCATTAGCTTGAGGCAAGAGCACACTTGGGATGTTTTTGTATTTGCCAAATAGCAGAAGAATTGCTTCTGAAGTAAGATATTTTTGCAGACATTGGATTCAGAACAGTGCAGGTCAGAAGCTTTAGACTTTGGACAATTTTGTATCTTGGTAATGGAAGAAGACATCGTTTGTCTCTGGTGGCAATTGCTGGCTCATGGTCCATTTCTTTTTGTATTTTCTCGGCTGTCCAGTAAAGGGACACCGATATCTTCCTACAAAAAGCTTCCCTGATCTATTATTGAATATTCTCTCCTTTACTATTCCAGACGGCGGTTAGGCAAGAGTCCCAACCTGTAATTGCTTTCATTTTTGGGCTTGAACTGTCAAAACAAAGGTGAAATGCATTTGAACATTCTGAAAAGTATAAAAATGAAAAAAGAAATAAATAAAAGCATGTTTTTAGAAATGTAAACTTGGAAATACAAGGAGAATTTGTAATGTGTAACAATATGTGTGTTATATTGGGGACTAAACAGAATTCCACTGAAAAGTCCAAATTTAGGGCCCTGACTATGTCGGGTACAAGATAATCAGACACCAGGACTTTTAGAACAGCAGTCCCCAACAGTTCAGACCCCACTGTGGCTTATAAACACCAAGTGGATGGTTTTAAGATGTTCTCCAGAATCTGCCTATATGTAAAAATGATTTCTAATCTAATCCTGCAAACAGTCATAGTTGGGTTTGCAGGTCATTGTTACTATTTGTGTTTGAGTGTGTGTGTTGAAAGATGAAGAGTTTGGAAAGTCATCACCATAAGACACAAATATTTAAAATAGACTCCAATGTAGTAGAAGACAGACCCAATTGCAGGCAAGCAGAAGGAAGGTGGTTGAGAATCAAAACCTGAAATTTAATAACAACTATCAGGAATCTAAGGCACCAAAAGAAGATAATGCAAGTACAAAAGCAACGTGGACCTAAAAGGATGGGCTTACAAACAGGGTGAAGAAAACTGGGGGGTAATATACGCTGGGACGGTGATTATGGCGAGACCACAGGTGTGCTGATCACTAATAATGAACAGGTGGCACATGATAAGTTAGAGTGAGAACATTTGGTGGTCTGACCATAGAACAGAACAGACCTCAATTGAAAAAGCCCAAACTGACCAAAGTAATAATAACCCAAAGAAACACAAACAAAAATGACTACATAACAAAACCAAAAACCAGTAAAAATACACAAACCATGATGCTGAATCTGAATAAAAAAGTCTTGGCTGTCTTAAACTTAAGCTTTGTCGAGTAAAAAGGCAAAAGGAAACTAAAGGCGTATTCTCTAAAAGAAGAAAACCGACAAAATCTTTTAGTGTGAACTGATATCCAAGTATTCTGGCACAAGTTGGACAGAAGATTTGACATCTCAAGGCAGTTCAGCCAAAGATACTAACTATGCTACAGACTTGTCATAATTGGAAAAAGAGAGAAAAAGGCATGGAAGTGTTTTCAGACAGAGCTGTTTAGAGATTTATTTTTTAATATTATTCAGCTCAATGTTCATGACTTTAATTGCTTTAACAAAGTCAGTGTGTACGCTATAAGATGATGTTTTAGTGTAGCTGGAAATGGGAAACAGTGAG
>NC_051450.1:11909203-11966241 GCF_001649575.2 Kryptolebias marmoratus | reverse complement strand
GGGGGGGGGAGGGGGCTAAAGAAGCCAGTGTATTTAAGTAACCACTGCAATGAGAATTTACAATTCAGAGAACATTTAGCAGGGTGATGGTTAAAATACAGACCAACTGGAACAATATTCCTAATGTTTCAAAGGACAAAATAAACATAGAATCCTTGGAACACAGCGGTCTAGGAAAATAGAGCAATGGGAATATGGGATGGTCTAAACATAGATTAGCTTGAACTTAAAAAAAAACTGACTCCATGCTTTTTGAAACGTATTATATTTTGAGAAAATGTATATTTTAGACAGACCCTTAGGACTGCTGGCAGGTATTTGGTGAATGTTTAATTGCAGCTCTCATTCCGCAGGTTGCTTTCTGTCACCTCACTTCTTACTCCTTTGCCCTCTGAGTCAATCAGTCAACCATTAGCAGAAGATGCTACAATTACCGTTATTATGGTTGATGAAGTCTTTGTATTTTAATGTTTGCTGTGTTGCATCACAGCTAAAACTAAACTTTGCATGTACATTTGTAGATTATGTAGTGTTTTCAGCTCAGTTCAATTACAATTACAGTAAAAAGAAGTGCAAATCAGTCCAAATTTTTAAACAAGGTATCAGGTCTAATATAAATTAGGATTAGGCACCTATATTGTTTACTTCTGGGCACAAGTGAGGCTAGTGTGAATCCTGAGAAGTGTAGTTTCTCACTGAGTCTGGATAAGCAGGACAATAAAGTGGTGTCAGGTGGAATCTAAGTTTTTCCCACCAAGGTTTGACATTTTTCTTACAAAATGTAAATTTTGATTATTCCTCTTCCTATTGTGGGTGCCTGAAATGGACGTTTTTGTCATTTTGTCACTGGATATCTGCTGAATATCTCTCCCTGTCAGTCAGTCTCCACTTTCTGTCTTAGCTTATATTGTTTGTTCTGTTAGCTTTAGTCTGCGCTCCCTCCTCACATCCCACCCCGCCACATCTGCCGGCAAGTGATAAATCTAACATTCCTCCATCAGAGGATCATTACATATCAGGCCCTGCTGTGATGGCGGAACGTCATGGCAGAAAGTCAATGGCGCGGGGGAGGGGTGGCGCGATATGGAGGAATCGCACCGTGGAAGAGCCTGCTGAGACGGATCAATGACTCATCTAACACCCGCATGCCCACTGCTGAACCAGGCAAAACCACTCATTCCTCTCACACACACTCGCCGCTTGGCGATGAGCTATTCCAGCTGCTCAAAGATGAGTTTGCACTGCCAGACTCAGCTCCTTGTGGTGATTTGTTGGTGTAATACAAGCAAAGAGTGTGTCAAAATGAAGAAAGTTGACTGTGCTGTTACCAGAGGTTTTGCTCCCTTCATCTAAATCCTAAACAAAAATAATAGAAGGATGTGGCAATTGAAAAGCAGCAACTAAATCCCTGAATACTGGACAAACAGAGTGTACATCATCAAGTCTCTTTCTTTTCTTTCACTTTATAATGTCATTCTGATTTAAATTTAAAAAAAGTGTATTGGCTGTTAAAGTTTGGAAACTAGATGTATGGTACCAATCTACATTTCTAAAACTACTTGTAGTGCAAACCAATAGTCTACCCACTATTTATACATTTTTATGTGAATAAACAATGCATTACCCAAAATGAAAACAGCAAAAATTAAAAGCCTAGCATTTATTGCAGGGATGCTTGTCGCCCACTGCCTCTTGTGCCAAAGTTTTAAATTAAGATGCTGTATGATCTGTTATTGATCAGAGTGTGTTAAGAAAGACTGCCAACTACTATCACATCGCATTTTAGCTCAATATGTGTAAAATTGACAGAGTTATGGCAATTTCTGCATTTGGTAAGTTCGATTAGCTGCAGCAGTCATTTTGACTCGAAAAGTTTATCAACTGTAGATGTATAACCAATGGTAATTTCCCAAGAGTTTAATTAAAATCTGTGCAGCGGTTCATGACATATTCTGCTAACAGACAGGCAAACAGACACATGTACGCACGCACACACGCATATCATCACCCACCTTTCATGGTGGAGAGCGATAAATAATTCAGACAGGTAGAGAAGAACTTCTGATTAGTGGAGGTTTGCTCAGTAGAGTAACAAAGTTGTGTACAAGTCTGAATCCGTAGCAGAAAAAAGGTGAGGCCACACTGGCTCCTGTTGAATTATTGCAGAGCCAATAATTCACATAAATAACACAAAATGCCACTACCCAGTAAAAATAAATTACAAGGTGTGACCATACATTCTGCTTTTGTCACACAAACTGTGTGTGTGTGTTTATTTAACCAGGTTGTAATGAATTGCAAACATGTGCCAATTAGGCTGTAAACATATGAGCAGAACCTAGCGAGTGACATTTAGTTTACTCAAACCTGTTCAAAAAAAGGAGTTTCACTTAACTTGGAGAGATGTGTGTGAAGGGCGTTTAGTTTTCCCATAGTTGTGAAAAGAGCACAGAGGAAGATGCTCCTTTAAAACAAGAGGGAAAATTACTTTTCAAGCAGGACTGAAATCGCTCAACATGTGTTTGTGTTTGACCTTTCACTGTGAATATTAAATTGTTCTTATCGGTTAATGTCTTCTGCAACGGCAATCATCTCTCAATGGCAAAATTTTTGGTCATTGTTCTTTCTCCTGTCACCCTCCTGTAATTTCTACCTCTCAGTGCAGCCTCAAAGCTGCGAGGTTATGGAGATTAAAGGCCGAGAGTAGACCAATGAAGTCTTTAAAGAAAAGCTTGACATTTTGGGAAATGCGATCGCTCTGCCTCTATTTGTGAACCAACTAGCCCACCTGTGCATACGAGACATGATGGGCTGCGGACAGGAAGTAAATCTGCCATCACAGTACTTAGTGAACTAACGGCAAACCTCCTCCTCGTTTGAGGTGTTATTAAAAGAAAAAAGTGCTACTAACTTTATTTAAGCAGAAGATAAAGAGCAATATTGCAAACCAGACTTTTCTGCTGTGTTTGCAGCTCTCATCCACATGCAAACAATGTTTTGGGCAAAAAAGACAAAAGGTTTTTGCAAACTAGGGATGGGAATTTGTTGTTTTACTTCAATGTTTCATCCACAACCCCCCACCCTTACTTCTAATTCTGCAAATCTTTATAACCCTTCACTTTCACCGGGACAATAGATTAAAATGGTGGAGGACGCATGTATTCTGAGAGTAAAGCTGAACTCCACCATGACCACAGTTTCCACTTAATAATCCTTTCAAAATAAACTAGAATGGCAAAAAAAGGAAGAAAAAAAAAAGCAGGGAGTTCTGAGTTCTTTTTCTTTTTTTTTCAGGTCGATGGTGGCTTTGAAGAGTTGAAAATGACTGCCCATATCTGTTACAAACACTTCAGCTGTGTGCAGAAAATGCTAAAGACTGAGTGGAAACTGTAAAGAAACAGTAAATGATGTGGAAAAAAAAGACAAGGACAAAATATTCTTCCTACCAATATTAGTGCAACCCAGTGGTGTACCATGGGTTTTCCAGCATTGCTATTTCTGCTTTTTGTCTGGGCATAGATAGTAAAAAATGTCTGTTTAAAGAAGTAGTTTAATATGGGTCATAGTTTTTTTTTTGGTCTTTGCACATTTCAGCTTTGTTTTTATAGTGCTTTTTTTTTAAAGCCCAAGTGTAATTTAAAGTGCTTAACTAAGCAAAGCAGACATAAATAAACTGACTGCCAAACATTAAAAAATCAGCTACATTAATTTTTGAATGTTATAAATGGGAAAAAACACAGCTTGACATGACTTAAGCACATACACAGAGACACACTGCATTAATCACAAATGTCCCTTATATATAATATACAGTAGGTTTTAATAGTATTTGAGTCCATTCTACCTGAATGCACAATGTAAGTTTTAAAATATGCTTAAGAAATATCTTTGTTGACCTTTGACCTTAAGGGGTGTACCAGTAGTGAATTTTTGGGGCATTGGCATTCTGTTCTTTTTTTTTACAGACACATTACTTGTTTCAAAGTAACAATCCTCATGTGAAGTCCTGAAATCTTTTTGATTTTACATATTTAGGTCCACTAGAATGTTGCATCAGTGTTTTATTACATTTATTTTTTCAGTTTTATGGCTCAGACTCAAAGTCCCAAAACCCCCTTGGGGGCAGTTAACAACGTAAACTGTGGAATGAAGGGAAGAGCAATGTCACTGTGAAAAAGTTACTGCACCTGGGTAAGAAATGACAGATCCCCCCCAGAGGTCAGCTAAAAAAAAGGAGACCAGTATAAATCTGTTTTATCTCTTTATAAACCATGCTCTAAGATTTGTAATCAGAGCCTTATGCAGGGGAACAGGGACTTCACGGTGCAACATGAGCAGGAATCTGCTGCAATCAATGATATTAAATGCTGTTGTACCACACATTCTCAACATGTTCCGCACAAAAAGCCATTTAAAATACATTCATAATGTTCTTTTGGGTTTCTACTTACTTGGAAAACTATTCAATAATGCTTATGACTCAACCTGCATTTGTATACTGAAGTCACATCGAATGAAGTTTGAATTTTAGATTTTCGTAGAGCTGGCACAAAATTATTAATCATGTCTGATCAGAGCCCTGGAGCTGACCAATCAGAGAAGATGACAATGATTTGGGAGCAGTCCACTGAACTTTTGTTCATGCATAAAATTTGCAAGGTACTGAGACTACTAGTATTGCACAACCTGATTTATGTAGATCTACAAAACCAGGGAAATTGTGTTTTTTTTTCCTATTCCCCCTTAATTGAACTGCATTGGTCTATAAATACTTGAGCACTGGCATAATATTCTTCTTCAGTCAGGTTCTAAATGTCTTGTATAGCAGTAGACCTTTTTTTTTCATCTTACATTGTAAATATTAAAGTAATATTTAAATGTTTAGGTAATCTGAACTTTCGCTTTTAAGGTTGTTTCATGGACAAGTATGGGCTAATCCTCTGCTGTTTGTTGTATCAATAAAGCTGATACAATGTCTAAAATTGGACCTAAAATCAACTAAGACTCCTCCGTGCTAGTGAGGAAAGCCAGCTTATAAAAATATCCCTCACATCTGCAGATTTTTTATGTGAACACTAAAGATGTTCAGAAGAATGTTTGAACCATTTTGTCAGGGCTTTTCTGTAGTGGCTGTTCACTTATTTGCTTCCCAGTGGGATATTTTTAGCTGGAGATGCACTCAACAGTAAGACAGGTGGTGGAAGAAAGTATCTGTCCGAAGCTTAGAGGAAGCAGAACAGGATGCAAAGAGAACGGTGTGGAAAATGCTGAGGTTTTCTCTACAACCCATGTTGAAAATAGCCCACGAGGCTCGTTGTGTTCATCTTCATTTGGCATATATCAAAGGATCTCATAAATCACTGGGTCAAACTCTCTGAAGGTAATCACTGGACATACATGTACAACTGATTCAATTTTAGAGTCAGCCTCTTTCAAAAAGGCTGCCACAGCTAAATCCACCTTAGAAAACACAAAAATGGATACAACTCTGTTAATTTTACAAATACTGAGCTAAAATTGGACGTGGTAGTAGCTGAGAGTCATCCCCAACCCCTACTCCAAGTACCAACAGACGGCACAAAACCTCACCCTATTGGCTATAACTTTGTTATTCCTCAGCATGAGATGATTTTAGTTAAAAATGTGGAATAAAAGGTGGTGTGCAATATTCATTCCTTCAAAGCTAGGCCTTTAAACTCCAAACTGTTCAGATGGTGCACAAAGTCAACTGTGTTAAAACTGTTGCTATCCAAATATCATAATGTTTAGATTTCATAGTTCCCTACAGGAACCTTAAAGCTGTACTGAAACAGTTGCTGGCTGTAAATGTATATGTTATAGGCTTTGCTTTTTTCATTTCACTTAATGCAACACCAACCAAAACGTACCTTAAATGTTAAACAGCTATTTCACTAAGGTTCATAAAATGTTCAGAACATATTTAATTTAACCTGTGTTTTATTCATCAGTAGCGCATTCAGATGCCAAACTTATTGAATAAACACTCAATATCTCAAGCAATCTTGTTTCCAACAATTCCGAGTTCATCTTGTTATTGTTACCACAAAATCACACAACAGTTCTCAATAGAACCAGGCTCATTTTTCTCATGTGGAAATAGTCTAAAGGCTATTGAAACAGTAATGTAGCTCACCTTAAGGAGTGCAAACAGCCAGACAGCCAGAAGAACAATAAGGATTCATCAAGCCGCAGCTTCTAAAGCTTCGGATCGTGACAGAGTTAAATGAATTGGTCTATCAGTGCGACACCTGAGAGACAGTCTCTGGGAGTCTGTCAAGATAAACTCTTAAGGATCTTGCAGAGGGTGCGCTGCAGCAAGGTCATCGTCACATTGCATCAAACGGGGCGCCGGGAGAGGAGCTTTTGTTCTGTTGTGTGAAGTCCCATTTGCCAGAGGTAACAATTAAGACTCATCTGTCAGCACACAACAATGTGCTCATTTGTGAGAAATCTCAAGCTTGTTGTAGATTTGTGGGCATCAGTAAAATCGAAGGTGCCCCAAGTAACGTGTTACAGTACGATCTGCCGCTTGGATAAAGCTCCTGCCGTATGATTAATTGCAACTGTATTTGTTGTGATAAGTTGATCGAGGATGACCTAGAATCATCGTCTTGTAAAAACAGAGTGAAAGGTGCGTTTCGGCGTCGCACAAGTTTGGCACCAACCAATCTCCTGGTGTCCCCGCTGTCCCTGGGTCACCCGCTCGCTTTCAGTGAGCCTAATCAGATGTGACAGCTCCGGCCCAATAAAGTGCGGGTCTTTAACAAGTGTTCTTTTTGTCGAATTTGAACAGCGGGTGAGTCAAAGATTGCATCCCCCATCTAGAAGCAATTTCTTTCCCCAGTTTTCAGTCTGCTTTGATGCTTTATCATCCGACAAGGTCAAGGTTTGCTGCCAGTTGTTACCATTAAGTTAACTTCGCGAAGGTTGTTTTTCCTGTCAAGGAAGAAACAATAAACAAACAAACAAAAAAAAAAAAATTTGCAAAATTAAAGGCCTAGCAATATTTGAAGGAATACATATCACCCCCTCTTTTTATGCCAGAGTTTTGGATTTAGATCATTTTACATTGAGATGTTGGCCAAACCTTGAAATAAACATGATGCACAATCTCCCGCAACATCACAACATCTTATGCTCATACTATGTGTTGTGAATGACTCCCAGCTATTATCAAATCAAATTTTAGCTCACTATCTGTAAAACTGGCTGAGTTTTACTCATTTGTGTGTTGGCTAATGTTGATTGACTGTGGCAGCCATCTTGAATTGGATGAACTACAAATGTTAATGGGTTGTAGATCTATAAAAAATAACTCTGTTCTAAAATTTTCCTTAAAACATATTCAGTGAATCTTGAGATATTTTGCTAATGGCACAGACAAACACATGCACGTGCGCGCAAAGACACGCCTTTGCCTTCAGTGGCGGGCGATTAAAAAATAAAAAATAAAAAAATAAGTGTCCTATTATGCAAATGTGACAATTCAAGACATGTAAGACATGTATGCATGAATCAGAGTTGCATATTTCAAGCTGTAATGAAGTTGCACTTGAATGAGTGGGAGCTGTTTGTGATTCGGGCTTTGGGGAATAAGAGACTGCGAGTCAATTCCTTCAGGTCTGCTGGGGAGTGTGGCGGCAAGATAAAGACAAGGCAACATTGTTTAAGTCCTGATCCTGATGCAGCACTCCCCTGCTTGGGGATTGCACTCTAATACATTTACAATGTAGAAATCAGCCCACTCCGTTGTCCGCTTACGCCCACGGCGCAAATGCTGCGAGAACCCAAACATTTTCCTTCCATCTCAAGATTACACTTTGGCTGTTTTCTTTGCCCTGCCTACCCACCCCTCCCCTGGCCTACTCTCTTTGAAACTCTTTCATTTCACAAACATCTGTTGGCAAAGGGGAATCCCTAATCTCTCAAGGGCTTTCTTTCAAATTTCATTATTGAAACTGAATGCAGATTTGAGTTACTGCAGATGCAGCCCTGCTTGTATGATTTTATTTTCCCAGTTCTTGCTCTAATATAATGGATTTATGAAAGAAGTAATCTAATGCCCACCATACACTAAATTACAGCATTTCAGATGAATTTGGGATGGTTTCCAAGATGATTTCACTTGACACTTGTGTGCTAAGCAAACTTGTCAGGCACAATTTTTTTCATTCTGCAGGGAATGTTGGAGCCAATTGTGTAGAAAGGCTTAAAGAGATAGTTTTATATTTAGGTGTTTACATACCATTTCAGGATAAGATGTATAAGAAAAAAAAGTTTGTATACTAAATATAAAATAAAGGCATTAGTTGAAGGAATTCACAAACAAAAATCATTTTATGTTGAGAAATGAATGGTAACCACTTTGATCTCATACGATATGGCAAGATGTCACACTCAAAGTATGTGTTGTGCATAACTCTCAGCTACTACCACATCCACTTTTAGCCCAATATCTGTAAATTTGGCTGAGTTACAGGCATGTTGTGGAAGCCACCTTAAATGGGGTTGTTTAGATGTTCATCCATTGATTACTTTCTGAGAGTTTCATCTGTCCAACCATCCATGACGTGTTTTGCTCCTTCATTTTCAGCGGTGGGCGATGAACATGGTCTACTCATGATACAGAAGGGCAATCGACTTGAAACAGAGGAAAAACTGTGTATTTAAGCATGCAATCCATAAAAGTAGATTTTTAGTTCATCTGGACATACTTAGATTCATAATTTCACACTTCTCCCAGGATTACACTAACTGCCTGCTTTCTATATTTGTGTAATCAGTGTTCAGATAAGAGTGTCTTCAGTTATTTTAATATCCTTGATGAGCATTTTTGATGTTTTCTCACTCTAACAACTATTGTAATAAGTATTTAAAGACTTTATAATTTTTTTACTTTACCCTAAATGAAGAATATGTTTGTCTAATTACAATTGAATGGTTAACTATGGGTTTATAACATACCAGGACTTGGCTGTAAGAACAATGGTTTTTGTCAAAGCCTTAGTTTTGAAGCATTGGTTAAATTAAGTGTAATACATATAGAGCTGGAGAGTGTGAGGGTCTTCATTCTCTTGGCACTGTAGCTGAAACCATTTATTGTTGTAAATGGTGCATAATTATCATGTATTGTTTTTTTTCTGTTATGTTCGGTTTGATTTAGATCTTTATTTTGTTCCTTGTGTAATTCGCTTGTTTTTCCAGATCGTTTTCTGGCTTATTATTACACGCTGATGAAGGCAAGAGACGATAATGTTTTTGCCCTTCTCGTTGCATGTGTGTTTGTCTGTAGCATTAGTCTTTAGCCACGCTCTGGCTTTCTGTATTTTAATATGCAGTTACTGCCACCTACTGGCACAATATGGGTATTCCAGGGTTTTTGGTTACATTCCAATGGGTGGCAATTATTTTCTTAGAATAGAAAAATAAAATGTGATTTAAAAAACTGTCTGCAGCAGTGCAGTGAGAGTTGTTCTCTCGCAGGTCCTTGTCGGTTCTCTCAGTTCAAACTCAGTCAAGTTTTGTTCATTGTGTCATTTCCACAGTTACCTTGGTTTGGTTTTGTATCCATTGAAATGTTGGGTTAGAGTTAGGGTTATTCATGACATGAATAATGAATTTTCATTGTTTTATGTACAAAAAACATAATGGTTTCCCCTTTAAAAAAACTGTAGAAAATGTTTAATTTTTAAGATTTTTTAAAAATCTAGATCACCATGATATAATCATAATACATAACTGCATTGTAAAATACAAAATATACCTTATCATTGTGACTATTGCGATGTGTAACTATAATTGAATTTCAGTCCTTTTAGTAACTCAAAGTTTGATTTATTTTTTTAAACACTATTACTCACCTATTTTAACCACTTTAAAAGTTTGTACCTTTGAACTTCATTTGTTGTTCCACCACTGAAGACGAAAACTCAATGGAACAAGGACAGTTTTTACAAAATTTCTATGAGCCTTTTTTCATCACAGATTGAAAGTAGAAATTTTGAGGACTCTGACTAGACAATGGCTACAAAAGAATGGAAGAGTAGGTTTGAAATTCATAAATCGATCAATGCTATGCTACTTTTGAATGAACTCTTTTTCATGGAACCTTTTACATTTATTTTATTTAGTTTGATAAAAAAAAAAAAACATTTAAGTCTCAGTAAAATGACCAATTATTGTGGTGTATTTTGTCCCTATGCAGTATTTTCGGTTGTTCCCCATTATGATGAGCTGCCCTGGAAACATGTTAAATTTGAAATTACATCTATTTGAGTTGACATGAAATGCTGTGTTTGTATCTCTGCTGTATATGTAAAAATGAGAAAGCTTTATTGCTACCAGTGGCCACTTCTTTAAATGCTGCATGAAACCTTGCTAGAAGAGAGAGACAGAGCAGCCTCTTTCAGCCTCCCTTTGGGGACTGAACACAGCAATGGTCTCCATCCATCCCATATCAGCTGCATCGCTTGGACTTGGAACTTAATTGGGAAGCACAATAAAGAACCCGGATATGAAGTCTAAGTGAAGATAGACTGTTATAATGGAGTCTCATGACATTTTGAGTAAAGTGACTTGATGAATTAGTACATTAAAAGGACATTTCAGCACGCTCTCCTGCTTTTGTGGAATCCACTCATGGATTCACACAGTAATTTTGATGTTAAAGAGGAAAAAACTTGCTAATGTGCTATTATGTTTATGAACTTCAAAATGTAAACAAGTAAGAAAAAAAATGGTCTTTTTAACATTGCATTTAGGGTTGTGCATTTCTGGTTGATAACATATGTAATTTGATACACTAACATCAATTTGATTCTTTAAAGATACACAAGCAGCAAACACCATTGTTTATACACAAAACATAACCCCACTATTTTTTTAAATTTTCTGATTTTTTATTAAGTGGATGCCTGTAAAATCAAAACTGCTTGGGCACTTTTCATCTAACAATTATTGTTCAGTTTTATTGATGCTAAGACCTAAACAAACAGGTTGTTCTGCCGATCCAGTCGCATTGTGCATGTGTATTTCTAGGAATCCATAGGAATTTTCCTTAATCCCGTCAATTAAATCTCAAAGCTTTAAAAAATGTTATATGTTGTGCAGTAGCAGGCATAAAAAAAAATAGCGCACTTGTGTTGATTGTGATTTCTCCAACCTCCCACTTTTGGCTGCACTTTCAATGATGAGCAGATTCCACGAATGCAGTCCACTTGCACTAAGATGGAAGCACTTCAAGTTCTACTTCAGCTCTTGAATTAATTTGTTATCTGTCAGAACCTTTTGTGGGATCTGATAATGACAAAATTCTTTCACAACATAGACGTAAACAAAACATAATTTAGATAAATACAGCAGAAAAACAAGCGCAACACCTATTTATCCCCCCATGTAGTCCTACAGAATTTTTTATGTTTTAAGAGTGCTTTTATGTGGATGATTTTGGTTTTGTTGATCTGAATGTCATAAGAAATTGCTACAGGTGTATATTTTGGGCTGAAGTTTAAAATTTCAGGAAATATTTTTGTATCCATATTATTGTCTGCCAAATGACCATGGAGGAAAGAAGGAGAGAAGGAGAGAGGATGGGTGGCATGGTAGAGCTGATAGCATATTTGGGACAACTCCTACTGGCTGGGGTCCACCAGCAGCTTCTGGGATGAAGAGATGGGCCATCCGGTCTTCAGGCCTACCGTGTCCCTAAAGTCCTTCACTATTCTAAGGCACACAATCTGATTTGATGACCAGCTGACCAGAACAGCACGCTGTCTGAGGAAACCAGACAAGCCAGCCCCCCCTCCGGGACAATAGTGACTGCAAAGAAAGCTGGCCTGGGTGAGAACGGTGTGCCGCAACAAGCCAGAGCTGCCCCCGCAGCTGCTGTAGGTAAAGAGGCAGCAGGTGCTGTCATCATTCTTTGCTTTTACCTCCTCAGTGACAGCTGTCAGTTATGTCCCCAAGCAGGGCCACAACGAGCTCCTCAGCACGGAGCATTGCCGGCTGGAGGAGTTGGTGGAGCAGCACATGAAGCCCCAAATCATATTGGATTTTAACCAATGCAAAGAGGCAATGGATAACTTGGACAGGATATGCTTAAATTTTCTCCTTTTTATAGTACATTCTTGATGCAGATTTGGGGTTTTATTTATGTTGTGTATGATTTTGTTGCATTTATATTGAATAAAGAATGAATGATTTCTGGAGTGTTCCCATTGCAGATGGTTCCTGTAGAATGACCCTGCGTTGGTCCATGCTGCTTTCAATAGTCGCAAAGTGAGCACCGACAGTGCATTGGTGCTGTGGTTGGAGGTGAAACCCAAGTGGAACAGGAGAAAAACTTTAAGCGACGACTCTTCCTGTAGGAGCTCGGGAGTGGTGTGGCCAGCCTTGGCATGCCCGAACACCTGCTGTGTACTCCAAGCACTGCCTCGAAGGTGGCAGTGGCACAGTGTGCTCCTGACCAAAGCCCAACCTATGCAGAGGTGGTGTAAGATTGTAGGAAGGTTATTCTTGGGTGATACCAAGCCTCCATCCAATACTTACTTACATACTATTGCCTTTTTTTTCAGCACAGACTTAATTTGAATAAAATCAGTGCCATGTGCTTGACACCTCATTGGCTCCACATTGCATTAAAAAAAATCTGTATTCATGTTGTTCCTAAAGTTGCTTTTTTTATTTTCAACAAGGGAAAGAAAAATATGTCAGGTGATAGCATACTTTGTTTACATCTTAGTTAGTTAGTGTGGTGAATTTTCTCCACTACAGCCATGAGTTGATCATTCGGTGGGATAAATTCACCCGTTCTGTAATAATTTTGGCCATTTATCTGTCCTGTGAAAACTTGTCATTTTTCTTTGGACTGCCCTTTAAAGTGTGTTGCTTAAATGTGCTAGAGTTAGCTCAGTGTGCTGAGATGAGTGTTTCGATTTTATATATCTAATTATTTTGGAGGTATTGTATATAGCTCTATTACTGCAGCCGTAAGAAATACCAGAGCCGCCAATGTTACAAGTATACTGAACTGCTCTTAATTTGTATTTTAAAATACTTTTGCACTGCAGCCATGTTGGCACATTGTATCACGTTGTTTTACAGCAGCCGTGTTACGGCCTGCCTGACAGAGTGTGGTCAGATATTCTCATACTAATCAACTCCAATCTAAAACCTAAGACTGGCTTGGGACATCACTACTCTACACATCACTTAAAAAAATAAGGCTATGTTTACACTGGAGGTCTTAATGATCAGTTCTGATTTTTTTGCTCCTTTATTTTTACGTGGTCGTTCACATTACATTTTAAATGCGAGACACCAGTGTGAACAGTCTCCAATTCCTGAAATGACCCGCTTGCACAGAAGAAGACATGAAGTCACACTCCGTACGCTGTGTTTTCACAAAAGTAAACATGAACACTGTGAATGCTAGCGTGTGTGTATTGATTTTGAAGTTGCTGGCAAATTGGGGCCAACTGTACATCCAAATGGTAAAAGATAAAAAGAAGACGGAGAAGAAAAAGAGCAAAAATGTTAATGATGACTTTTTTTTTGGGAGCTGTGGCTGCTACGTCTGTGCAGAGGCATGAGCGGATGCAGAGTTTGAGCCAAGAGTGGTGAGACTTTGACGTGAGGGACCTCCGTCCTTTCATCCGACGTAAAAGTTGAATGAAATGCGACATGGACGCTCACACTGAGGATGCTTTGAAAAACATTGGATATGTATCATATAATCAGATGATTCAGCACCTGGGTCGGGTATGAAACAATTAGATTTGTCACGTTCACATTGCCAAGAAAAAAATCAACCTAACGTTACTAAAAACCTATTGAGATACTTACTCATTCTTCGAGAAGAGTAATCCCAAGTTCCATTTTCTCAATGAGCTATGAGTAAAGACTCCAGTGCTTATTTCATATATTTCAGATGAAAAAAAAAGAAAACTACATAATTTAGGTTTGACTATTCCTTAAGTACACACATAAATACAGTGACTGATTTGTAATTAGCTGCTGTGCAGTCATCCTCGGTAACATCAGGCAGCTGATCTACACAAGCCCAGACACTAAGGGGAGGCTGTGTTTATTTACTGTATTCCTCTGAGCAGTTGACCGTGGCTGTGCTCATTACACAGAGTCATGCTGCTCATACCATCTCCGTAACTGGGGAGAGGCAGGAGAGGGGGTGTCTCCTTCTCACGCTGTGCTAATTTGGCTAAAATGACAAGAGATTGGATTGATTTATACTGCTGATATCCTATGGCCAGTTGTGAGGACACCAAGGTTAAAACAAAGCAAAAGAAAACAACTCAGCTGGGTGGCCTGTCCAATCTCTAGAAAGCAAAAAAAGAAGTAATTGCCTGTAGTTTAAATTGCCCCACCATACAGAGTGCAGCCAAAGTTATCTTGCGATTATCTAAACATTGCCGAATCTCCACGCGCTTTGGTATGGAAATGAAAAATAAAATTACAGTAAAAAGGGAAACATCTATCTCCTTGGGGCGGGTTTGGGTGGAGGACTCGGGACAGGGGTGAGGCAGCCAAGCAGTTTAACCCCACTCCAATTAGCTGTGAAAGTCCTTTGATTTCAACACTGCGCCACAGAACAGCAGAACACTGCATGTCCCTCAACCCTCATTATTCTGCAGCCTAATTTCCTGACATGGCTTGCAGTAACTCCCCAGGTGTAACTGTGGTGTTAATTACCGCTGCTGAGCCCAGCTGAGCAGTCTGAAGGACGGTGGTAGAGTAAGAGGGTTGAAGAATGGTGCAGGAGTCTGGAGAAGTAACTGGACTTTGGTGAATATTTAGAAAAACTGCATTAAATCTATGAAAATGGATGAACTTGCAATTTATAATAAGGCAAAAAAAAGAATTGCGCATTGGGAGAGTATGCAAATTAGGCTTGTGTTCCCAAAATATAAGTACATGACTTAGAAGATACTTCTTCCTCTATATTAACGGTCATTGGGGAAAGGGTCTTATTTTCCAGCTGCTTAATTGAGCGCCTGCAGTATCTATTCACCTGAAGATGGGGAATGTGGCTCGTTTTTTTCTGATTTGAAAGTTTCCCGTTGTTACATGACACAATACATCAAAGTGAGCATAAAACTCGTCTATACAGCAACTCCCCGAGAAATCCTGAACCCATCTTGTGATTCAATCAAGGTGACTTTGCTGAAATGGAAGAAGGGAAGAAAAAAAAAAAAAACATTTTTACCTCAGCTCTGGAGTCAAATCTTTCGTGACAGCATATAGTGACCCAAGCACTCAACTTGGAAAACATGGCCGTTTCATTATTTAAATCACAGAAATGGACAGACAGAGTATAAGGGCAGGGCAAGGGGATCCTGTAGCTGAAGTTACCAACAAGCTCATAAAATAAAAACAACCAAGAAAAGCATTCTTTTCCCCCACCTTTTCTATCTTTTTTCCCCACTTCATAAAAGTGCCAAGTGTGTCTATTCTAGACCCTATTTAATAGACCATAACACGATGCAATTAGGTACAAACTTAAACAGAAGGTACCTCTCAGATAAGTCCCTTATTAGGATTTTATTATCAGACTGTATTTTATTCTTACAGCATTGGATGTGAAGTAGTTGCACTGAAGTGATTCAAGTCATTTTGTTATTATAAAAGTCATAAAAATTAAAAATAACTGAGCTACACTAAGCAAAGGGGCTGTTAAAACGCAAAGAATGACTCCTGGGACTCTGTCTTATAAAGCCAATTTAAATTGAAGCCTAGCATTTCTTGAAGAAATGCATGTCACCCTCCCACTTTCTGTCCAGGGTTTTAAATTAAGATCATCTTGTGTTGGGAAATGATTCTGTACATCTGTTTATTACTTTGATTATTGAAAATAAATTAAATTTTCAATAAAATCTGTCAACTGGTTGATGAGATAGTTTGCTAACACTACAGACAACTGGACAGATACATGCATACACACACTCACAAGCAAAAATATTGTCACCCACCTTTCAAAAATAATTTTTTATTGATGAGTACAGTAAATAGATAAAAGAAACTTAAACAAGTTACCCATAAAAAATTGTTACCTTTAATAAAACTACTAAATCAAATTTGAAGTATGTTAGCTGTCAAAGTCATGGTGCATTTCTTCTATTTTCCTTCAAGTCTTAATTTTTGTTTTTGCTTTAAGTATTTAAAGAAAATTATCAAAAGAAACAACTTAATGAATCCTTTTTTCCTCAGGTGTATTTGAGTGCTTTTAAAGAAGAAATGTAACCTTGCAAACTGCTTAAACCTCTGTGCATCCTTGACACAATATCATTTATTTAAAAAAAAAAAGCTTTAAATGACTATTTTAATGCTGACATGTTTTTTTTACAGTTATTTGCAATAGCAAACATCAGCAGCAGCTGCTGTACCACTTGCGGTGCGGAATTGAGCAGTTCCGTCTGGAACACTATAATATTTTTACTGGAATAACTCCAAAATAGACTACAAATTAAGGTAAAAATGGGTAAAATTGCTTTCAGATAAACCACAATAGAACGTTTGAGACTGGAGCTGTCTGAGGATGGCAGCAATCCACTTTGGCCTTCAATTAGCCGTTAGCTTGTTAATGTAGAATTAAAGTATTTCTTCAAATTGAGGCTGCTAACTACAACATGTGAAATATAACTATTCATAACCTTTCTACAAAACCTTACTTCCTACGCTTTAAGAACTATCCTGATAATGGCAACAAGATCAGAATAAAGCAAACTATGCATGAAAAAACAGACAAAAATGGCCTCTTTGTTGTTATGGTTACTATTTCCTCCACAATATACAAAGCAAACAACATGCATGTAGTAATGCCTATTTTGTTTAACTAAAACCATTCAAAAGCACAACAATACACCAAAGATTTTGGACCTTTTTTTTTTTTTACTAAAAATTCTGTTTGCTCATGGATTCAAGCTGCAAAAGCAGCCGTCTTTCAAAGTATTTGTCTTAGTGTGAGCAGGGCCACAAAGGTTTAGATTTGAAAACACTGTAAATGTTATGGGGTGTCTCCAGCTTGTCGTAATATAACGTTAACCAAACTTTACTTTTATGGCCGAAGCTGCTTGTGATTCATTCTAAAGTAAATAGGGCTGCAGAGCAGAATGCCTCGAAGGAAAAATACCACAAAGTACATTCAATAAATGGCTCGCCACTTGAAGCTCTAAAACTGTTGTAGAAATGATGTAACTGCAGAGTATGGGGAGTTAAGGAGGTCAATGGCTCCTCCCCAGATGAAAATGAAACCTATGGCCTTGCATTCCCCGGCCTCTCCGCTCTTAAATAAAAGTCTTGAGCTGATAATGTGATCACATTTGTGGCAGCAGGGAGTACCAGCAATGACTAAATAATATATCCTCCCTGACTTGTTATCAGAGCTATAAAAAATTCTACATTAATTTAGCCATCAGCCCATTATGGCCAGCCTTCACATGTAAAGGTTTGGAGAGCTGAAATGGTTGTGAAGAGGGTAAAACCTGTAAATGAGCATTGAGTGTGTGAACATTAGAAGAGGTGAGCCTGCACTGGAAAGGTTACCAGTTTTCAATATCCATGAGAGGCCTGTCCATTTATGTGATATTGAGTTTTCACCGTCAGGCCCATTTGCGTCCTGTTTCCCCGCACATTTGATCTGATTTACTAGGCTGCGTGTGTGGTATGGCATCTATTCATCTGTGTTTAACATCTCCAGGGCCACATGGTTCACCTGCCCCCACCCCCTTGTTCCCACATGGAGCTTATTAACCGTTGTCACTAACAGGAGCAGCTCGAGTTAATTACATAAATGGATACGTGTGGGCCAAAATGTAGAACATCAAGCTTTTATCTCCTGGAGCATTTCACATAAATCTGATTCGACATCTCTCAAGCGTCGGCTTCTAACAATGATTGCGGAGCTTCGTCCTGCTTGTTTTAGGACATTCTTCAAAAGAATGTGCTCTTTTCTTCGTAAAAAAAATGTATTATACGGAGAGCAAAACCAGTACAGACCGTAAAAGCCCATCAGATAAAATAAAAATAAAAATATATAAGTTATAGAGTCAGTTATGAATGAAATAAATGGATTATAGAGACAATGACTGAGCATTACACTTTTCCTCTAATGTTCTACCTACAGTAAGTACCACAGAATAAATAAATAAAACACAAATGGAAGAACAGAGGAAGCAGGTTGGTGGTCTGTTTTAATGGTGCCATTTTGTTGTTTAGAAATGAAAATTACAGAACTGTTCCTGGTGTGGTAGTACTCTCAAAGTGCTTTCTACCATTTTTTAATCACTGCCCTACTTGCTCTAAAATCTTGCAGGTGTTTTGATTATGACCAGTGGAACTAGAACAGAGAAAAGGAGCGAAACATCCTCAGCTACTGAATGGAAGTCCAGTTGTTTTTGTTTTTTAACACTATTTTTGATTTTTGATTTGCCATGTTCTGGAAGACTGAGAATCTCCACCAGAATAAAACAGAGCAAAGATGTTTTTTTACCCGAAGCACAAGAACACAAGAGTGTGAAGATTAGGCCCAGTGCTTTGCTTTTTGTACATTTACTTCCCTGCGGGAGATTTGTTAGAGATGCATTTTCACAACAGGAAATATCTCCAGAGTGGTCAGGGGTCAATGCAGCAGGACAGTATATAAAAAGTAGGCTGTCAAAATCTTATTTTCCTTGTAGTTAGTTCTCTTCGAAATGGACAGATGGACCTGTCAACTATTAGATCACCACTTCCTTGTTATTATCAATACCCCATGCTAAGCAACACACAGCTCCACAGAAAATAATATAAAGCAGATACAGCAATTTAAACACAGCTCGTGATTCTTTGTAGCCGCGCGGGCCGTTTAATCAAATGAACATTGTGAGGTTCCAATCTACCAGGCCACACAGGGTTCTGTTAAAACAAACAAAATAGATACAGAACAAAATTTCATGACGTTCTTTTTCGAAAGCCACCTGATGCAGTCTTTAGTGCAAAGACAGATGGTCAGATTTAAATATAGCTCTATGTGTTTACTTAAAAAAACCATCCGAGGGAATGCAAATTCAAAAAAGTTGTCGTGTAATTCATTTCAACATCTTTCGAGCAGTAAGAATAGGGATTTCTCCACTTTCTTCCTATTCTTTTTTTCTACTTACGACTGCTTATATCAAAGTTTTCTGTCTCAAATATAAACTCGAGCGCATGCAAAGTGATCATTTATGAATAAGGTTTTATTTTTCTTTTACGTTTGGGACAATACACTGAAATAATGTAATTCAACACCCAATGAGTTAATGAAAAATGATATAAATATGCTGATAAAATCCTTTGATTCTTAATAACATAAGTTGCTTAAAAGTATAAATAGAAGTCACTGGAGACAGAACTGTGCAGCAGCGTCTTTTATCTCACTAAAAGTTGCATTTGCTTTCGAGGTAAAAGACAGAAAGTCAGCTAAAAATATCTATTTATTATGATAATAACAATAAAGAAAGATGTTTGCATTCTGTAAAAGCATTTTATCAAGCTAAAGTTATTTTATTTTTAAAAAAGACTTTTTCTTGTTTGTTTTTTTTCTTTTTAGGAAAACAGCTGATGAATGAAATAGCAGACTTCAAAATAAATAAATAAATACAATCTCACTAACTGCTCTGCCAGTGTATGTTTTCAACTTCCACGCCTTACCTTGTAGGTGACATTTTTTATTTCCCTTCAACCTTGAGGTGCTTGTTACCTCCCTGCAATCAGCAAACGACGGAGAAGAGAAAGAAAAGAAGTCCAAATAAATTGAGCAGATCCTGAGCGCTTGACAAAAAGCCAAGGTTTAGATCCGAAACATCAAGGAACGAGTGTGTGTGGGATGGCTGAGGACGGAAACAAAAACAAAGTTGATTTGGATTTATCACAAAAATTGGGAAGAAATGGTTTATAGGAAATGTCTGGCTTCTGAATATGAATGTTTTCCATAATGCTCTAGACTGCAGGGTTATTCATGCAGGAGAAATGACAGCTTCGGTCTAAAATTCTTTGTTTTTCTTATACAATATCGCTTTAATTTTGATTTAAAATAAATATTCCATCTGGCTTCTGATTTTCCTTTTAGCTTTCTCTCTCGTTACCATGTACAAACAGAGCTGTTGATCACATAAACTACAATGCAAACATTCAAGCAGGTGTCGGAGGAGCTGAGTTAAATGCAGTTAAAAGGTTATGATAAGAAAACGGAGGATAAGTTGTAGCCTATTTTAAACACAAAGCATGCACACTGCAAAAACCAAGAAGAAAATATCTGCCTTATCAGGCACCGGTTATTCAATATTCAGACTCAGTTGATGCTTCAAGCGTCAAAGAACGCATCTTATTTGTTCTTTCATATTCGCCTCGGAGAGTCAATTGAAGGCTTAGATGCCTGCGTTCGAGCTCTGAACAATATAACTGCTCAATTTTCTTGTCCAGGTGCTTTCTGTGAGGTCCGTATCGGCAATATTCAAACATAACAGGACAAAATTGTTGCTTTTAAAATCAGGTTTATGCAGGCTGCGAAGGAGATAAAGTAAACATCTACAAACAGATTTATTCAGACTTTGAGCCTCAGGCGAAGACGCTTTTGAGGCAAATCTGAAAATCTTGGTATTTATTCTGACCACCAGCATATGAAATTATGGGATTTCCCTTTCCGAGTGCCCAAATACGAAGACAGTATATAGATAAACATGACAGACTGATGTGATCATTTATTACTTATTTATTCACTAAATTACCCATTACCTAAGGTTGACAATTCGCAAAAAAAATTAACAATTATGCCAATATTTAGCATCAGAACACATCTTAATTCAAGATTTATATATATATATATATATATATATATATATATTTTTTTTTTTTTTTTTTTTTTTTTTTTTTTTTTTTTNAAATTTCAAATTATTTACTAATGTTTCCCTTTGACATATATTAAAGCTGAACCCAATCCAGGATGCTGGAAGTTGAAGCTTTCCCACAGAACTGTCCCAGTTCCCACAAGGCTTAAGTCTTGCCACCTTCACTTAACCAAACTTATTAAAAAAATAAAACAGTCACCAGTGCACAGACTCTGGTCCAAACAAATCCAACACAACAGGTCCTAAAAATCAGGTCCTGCTGGTTTTAATTCCCAACAAAAAGAGAAGGTGGGGACTGTTGGTACAGATGCACCATCACTATGTCCATATATGGTGTGTGAAATTTATTAGACTTGCAACAAACTTCACATAAAACATGATTTTTATGCTTGTTACATAAGAGCAAGAAATGCATTCAATCGAAATACACCAAGGCTTTAAAGGTGACCTATTATGCAAAGTTCACTTTTTGCATGTTTTTGTTCTTCCATTTGGGTATCTACTGCTTCTAGGGACAATGCAAAAAACCACCCAGCTGTTTTTTGGCAGTATGTAAAACGACCTGTTTCAAAAACTTTGGAAGTGTTGGGTCACAATCCCATTACCTAGCAACCCAAGTGGAGCTCCACCCACTTCAATACAAGAAGACCGTCACGTTTGTTCTGCTGGTTTTACAGCTGACCAATGTTTGCTGGAAAAGGAAAATGTTTTGTTGTCGGCTGCAGTATAGAACATGTGTCCATGCAGGTTCTCCCAGTCACGGAGAACAGAGCTGCCTGGCTTTGTTTTATTTTTGATGTCCCCGCGATATTGCCAAAGAAAGATGTAGTTTGCGCAAATCAATTCAGGAAGGAGTCGATTGAAAACTACCAACAGTACACGGCAGGATTTGCCAAAATACTTCGACTGAAGGAAGGTTCTGTCCCTACTGTTCGCCACAAATCTGCAGAGTATGGCGATGTGAGCACATAATGGTGTCTTGTGTGTTTTGTATTGTTGTTTGACATGAACATGATTTGTCATTTACCTAATATTGAACAATGTTTTTTAACAATGTTTTTTAATGTAGTGCAATAGTGGGGTAGCAGGTGTTGGTTGGGGGGTGGCCAACAGCAGCTTGTTTGCATAATAGTGATGTAGCCCTAAAACTGCTCATTTTGAAATTAGCTCAAAACAGGCAGAATTGATTAGGTGAAATCTCAATATCTGAGAATGATTTTGTGTACTAAATTTAATGAACATGTTTTGTACAGCCCACAGACCTATCCTGACTTGTTCAAGGAAGCATAATAGGTCACATTTAAAGTGAAAAAAAGATATAAAATGCTATTTGTTGACGATGAAAAACCAATGTCATACATTAAAATATTTTAACCTAAACGTAAGGACAGTCGTTGTACCAGCAAAAATACTTTTTTATTTGCAGAATAAACATTTTATTTGCAAAGCGCACCTCTGAAAAATCTGCCCCTTTGAGCTTCTTTACACCACTAAAAGGATCAGGGCACCTCTACACCTGGTTTAATTCAAATGTCTTCTAAAATAAAAAGCTTTTTATCGATGTTCCAGGGGTAGAAAATGTAGAGCGGTGATAGTTGTTGGGTAAGTGCATTAATGTATTTTTGTTATCCGGCTCCAAACTACTGACTCTTCTTCACTTAAACGTGTTCTTAAAAGTATAGTTTAAAGATGTACAGTGAGATCTTGTGACATTTATGTGAATGTAGGAGTTTATTTCTTAAAGGGAACCAAAAATGCAGAATGCTTATTGATATAAAATTATTGCATTTTTTAAATTTTTTTTATAGCTGATCATTCTCACAAATATCATTTTATATGTCTGATCGGATCCTAAACAGTTCTTGCCAGTAAACCCACTATGTAATGTTTAAATTTACAGAATTATATCATGTCACTTATTTGATTTATTACATTGTAATCAACATTTAGTTGTTAGCAAGGAAAATAAGCAATCAAACTCAATTCTGGAGCTCTTTTGTGTAATTCGACATCCGTTTAAAAACCCTGCTGTCAGTTATCAAAAGAAAATAGCATTCACAACAAAGACCAGGAAACTAATCACAACAATAGCGTCAAATAACAACTCCAATAACAACAAAGAAATAATAATGCCGTCCCTTACAAATGTTATTGTGAAGCAGAAATCGATAGCTTTATATTAAAGTGACTTCCACCAGTTCTTCTAAATGTCACCTAGATTGTCTTGTTCACGGATACGATGGATTTTCACACGTCTGCCATACGGAAAAGCTCCTGGAATCCTCGCCTGAGCTCTGCTTCATGAGCTTCGTGAACTTATATGGAGGTAATTTTGCTGCTTACAGAGCAAACAGCCGCATTACGGTCCAACATCTCTCTTTAGACTTTGCTGCCGGTGCGTTTTAGAAGGCTTGGAATTAGCAGTTAAGACCTGAAGGAATCTAATTAACGAGTGACTGGAGTATTTAATCACGTCTTATGAGTTCATAGTCCACCCTGTACTTCATTTATTAGAAGTAATATTACTTTAAATAAAACCATCATTCAATGTCACGACTTGAGCATTTTGTGCACATTGAAGAGTTTATGCTAAAAGGTAAAGAGTGTCTCACATTCAAATTAGGGCAGAACACTTATCATCTCTCACTGCCAACTTTGAAAGGCGAGCAATAATGTTGTGTATCTGTATGTATGTTAGCAAAATATCTCATGAACTACAGAACAGATTTTTAATGAAGCTCAATGAAAGTAATGATTGGATTGCATCTACAGTAGGGTCTGGTAGTGGTTTACAAGTAGTCTAGTTAAAATTAGAAGAATTAACGCAATCATCATGGCTGTCTTATTTCATTTATTTTTATTTTTATTTGCTTTATTACACCAAAATCTGGTAGTGACATGTTAAGTTGTCTCCAAATGGTCCTTTTACATTCAGGGTGCTTTTCAGTCCCAGACAAATATTCAAAGAAAAGTCAAATGATTATCAATGATTTTGAAGAGTGTTTTTGTTTAAAATGCTCATCACTCATCTGCCACTGAATAACGTTTGGAATTAACTCAATTCAACATGGCTGCCACAGCTAATTGACCTTAGCGAACATAAAGATGGCTACAACTTCGTCACTTGGCTGTCACTTTTTAATTTTTTTTATTTTACAAATATTGTGCTAAATGTTGGTCTGGTAGTAGCTGCTAGTACACTTAGTTTTGTTTTTCATGTCAGGCGTACATACAGTATTTACAGTAATAGCCTTAAATGGAGAGTTCAGATCTTCTTATAAATTTAATATGTTACTTGTTGTAGACGGCTTTCTGAACAACTCAAGTTTAGAAAAAAAAAAGAAAATGACCTAGCAGCCGCAGCAGGGCTAAGACTAAAGTTGATTTCTGCCATCTTAAAACAAATATATTCTTTAATATTTTACAGTGGTTCATGTAAATTTAATAAACCTTTACAGTCATGTCAGTCATTGACATAAATATATTGACAGGTTTCACTGGATGTGCTACTGCTAGCTGCTGCTATCTGTGCTTGCAAAGAAGCACAAGCCTCTATGTAAATAAAAATAAGAGTTCATGAAATACCTTTTATGTGAACTGCTATGAAATTTTTGAACTGACGTTATTTTAAGATGGCAGAAAGAAAAAAAAAACCTTTATTTATTCAAACTGAGGTCGTTCAAAGAGCTATCTACGACAGGTAAGATGTTATTTGTTTTAATCCCACCTCCAAAGATCTGAACCATCTCTGTCATCATCTTTGCCAAACTTTAAAGACAGTAAAAATGTGAAACTAATTCATAACACGTCCTAATTTTAATGTAACATTACTTCACGATCCTGCTGCTTTTTTGTTGAGATTATTTAGCGGGTTTTTGTCCAGAACCTCATCCTGTTCATAGAAAGAGTGAATCTGAGAATCAGCATCATCTGTGTGAAGGTTTGAGATTGTAAACTAAACTATTTTTAACGGCACTCTTTTTTTTATCATTCATTCAGCAAAGATCCCCACCCAATCTTTTTGTTTTTATGTTTGTCTTGTTATTTCATTCCTACACATTTTGATGTAGTTTTACTGGTTAATAGCATGCTATATCTCTTTTTTTTATTTTACTGTAAAGTATTTTGTTATTCTTGTCTTAAAAAGCTGTTTATTTACCTCCTCACTTACCTACCTGACCTTACCATGTTCTCTCTTATGTCAGATATAGATTGTTTTCCCACCTGTGCTGCACATAAAGTTCACACCTACAGCGGGAAACATTCTAGACTTCAAGCGCTGGTGCGCTCTGTAGGAAAAAGTGTGAAATCACTAAAATAATTAAGATAATTCTCTAATCAGCAGCAGAAGACTAAATTAAAAATTTAAAACAACAGAAGCCCTCAACGTGTACTTTAAGAATGGAACTTAGAAATGCAATAATTTGATGAAGATTAGGGTTCAAACAGAAGTTACAGGGTTGTTGCAGAACTTCTTTTGTCCTTTTCAACTTAATTAATCATTAATCAACCCTTCTGATTTTTTTTAGCCTTTACAAGAGGCACCATATCAAATTGAGTCTTTTTTTAATCACCCACCGCCGTGAAAATGGGTGTTAAATTGTATGTTGTTGACTTTTAGCGAAATATCTCATAAATCCATGGATGTTTTTTAATGAAACTCTCAGAAAGTAATTATTGGACATACATCTACAACTGATTGACTTTTGGAGTCAACTGAATGCAAGATGGCTGGCGCAGCTAATCAACCTTTGTTAACACAAAGATAGCTCAAACCCAGCCATTTCTACAGATATAAAGCTAAAATCTGGAGTGGTAGTACCTGAGAGTCATCCCTAACACATATTAACAGCTTACTCAAGATTTGTTTAAAACCTTGGTGTGCAATTCATCAAGGAATACTAGTTTCAATATTTTTGTGAACTGTAAACGTGTCATAGTGTTTGATTCTTTAAGTAGATTTCGACCCAGACTTTTAATAAAGCAGTTCTAAACTCCCACATGATCTTTATTAAACCCCCCAGAAAATATCCTAAATTACACATTCATGAGTTGTTTTGAATTGCTGTTATTCCCTACTGTCTTAAGAAATGCAGCTCTTCATCCTGGCCTCTCTGAACATGTGCAGAAGTGTGAATAAGCAAATCTAACCCCAACTATATTTCCTCTCCCGGCTCGGCTGTGGCTGCTCAGCTTCAGCTCTGCTCAGACAACTATTAGCACACTACTAATAAGGAGAATACTGCAAATATCTAATAAATATTGAGCCCAGTCGACAGCTCCTAATAACCACATCCTCAAAGTTGAAGAGATTGGTTCTTTAATTTTGCTATGTATGAAATCAAAGACTAATCAGGCTTCATTTCCCTCAAAATATCCCACTAAAAAAGGGAGGTATTTATCATAATGTTCTGTTTCTGCTAATTTCATTTAACTAATAAGGCTGATCAGATATAGATCAGTTTTCTCTCAAGAAAACATGTTGCACGTAATGATAACATTTAAGACAAACTGCTTCTGGCATATTGACGTTGTAATCCATGGCCAATAATTATGTGCAGTAGGCTGCTTGTGTGATTAAATTTGATTTGTCAAAGAGGCTCCTGATGTATTCTCCTCTTGCGCCAGATGTCTAATAATTACAGTTGCGTTGCTTCCAAAGTTTTACTGATGCAATCAACAGCCGTGCAGGTGTCTTCTTCTGCTTGATCTGCTGCCCAGATGTGTGCTTTGCTGCAGTATTAGTCTGATTAGCAGAAGCATGTGAAGTAAAATGTGGCAGTAATGGTAGCCGGTGATATAGAATGGATCAGGCTTTGGACTATTTATGTGAGCGTTTAGATTTCAATTCCAAAAAGTCCGACTGAATCTGTAAAATTGGTCCTATAGTTGTTGATGTGGCTGCATTTTCCAACACATTTGAAGCAGCAGAATTTCACTCATTTCTTTCTTACTTTCTGTCCAGATGTGGAGAAATTATGAACATTTGTAGCCAATATGCTGCACAGGGATGCCATTTGGTGCATTAAATCATTCGAATATTAAATCTGAAAAGTGGAACATTTACGGAGGAAAGCAGAACCGCAGAACTTTTCCTTCTGTCACATTTTCTGATGGTGCACATCACCAAGGACCAAACGAACGACGGAAGGCTCCGAAATGTTTCGTCTTCATTTGCCGGTTTTGTTCTGTGCAGACTTCTGGCACAGCAAACAAGGAGGAATTTGCTAGAAATACAGGTTGGTGTTACACCGTAGTTGCGAAGAAAACAAAAAAGAAAAAGACAGCAGCTAATCAAAACAAATGCAGTGCATTAGCTACAAATGTACAGGCCTTGGCAGGGATGCAGAATGTCTCAGCCCAATGACTTCCTTATGTAAATTATGGACTGGGCAGAACAATAACAACCCAAACAGGAGGGCCAAGATGCGTCAGGCCACATTTAAAGGAAATGCCACACAGCCTGTGTTGACTTTTCCTAACTACAGCAGTAAATGCTTGTGAACAGACATATCTTTGCAGACTGGGTTGTTTCTGTCCCTAAAATATACCCCTTCCATCACCAAACATTGTTTCTTTCTAAAACATTTTCTTTTTAAAGAATGTGATGGAAAACAGCTATAATTTTTTTTTAAAAGCACACAGTTCTCAGTGATCCTGTGGCTTTCAGCCCTCCTCAGTTTACACTCTTCAAAAAAAAATGAAACTGATTAATGGTGGTGGTAGGAGGCACATGCTGCAGCATATCTCGCTCCCTGCACAAGTCTATTCTTTGATGTTGTTGTTTTTGTATGTTGCACCTCCCCGTCATTTGAATATCACACACAGAGGGGGCTCCTACTCGGCCACTTGCTGCGCCTTTGTTGCCGTGATTAAAGCAGGTGTCGCGCAGGGTTGTGTTTGTTAATGACAGTTTGCATTTAAATAGCTGTCACTCGTCTGTCAGGGGGAGGGGAGGAGCGGGAAATGTTTGTTTCTTGGCCTCCAATGTACTCGGGATGCATCTCTTTTACATAAGCTTAACCTAGCTTTGCAAATGAGCACGCAAAGTTTTGCAGGAGTGTACCTGTGAAAGACTCTCCACCGACGCTGGCAAGTGATGAAAGTCCAAACTTCAAAAAGCAAGGCAAAGTGCAAGGTAACCCAGTTCAAAGTGTTGACTTGTAAGTATCTGTTTACAGCAGCAAGATCTGAGTGCATTTTGTTAATGCGCATTTCTGTTTCGCAACACAGAGAGTTTAGAAATTATCAAAAAGGCAGACGGCATTCCTCCACAAGTGCTCCCACCTTACCAGCTGTACATCCCTTAAAATGAACAAAAAAAAAAGTTAAAGCATTCTCTGAAGGAATGCGTATTGCCCGCTCTGTAGCATGCCAAAGTTCTAAATAAAGACTAAAATCTTAAGATGCCTGTCTCAACTCTGTGACTATTTTGAGAGAAATTCAAAATGTTGAAAATTCAGGCAACAAGACTGCAGGTTTCTGTGACTCTGTGACCATTTTGAGACATTTTAGGCACTCCCTTTGCCAATGCTGTTCACGAAATAGCCACCAACAGTCGCAGCCCATTTAGACACTACTTTAGGTTTTTCAGTTTGATTTCTTCCCTCTCTATCCAAGCCAGTGAGGGACTTGGTCATCAGAATACAGATATTTTATAACTCAGAGTTCAGTGTTGTCACTTGTTTGGGCGACCCAAATGGTGCGCTGGTTTTGACATCAGTATATGCTCCATTATTGCTTTTATAACACCAGCGAACTTGTCATTATATTTGACCGAGCTGCGTCACCCCTCGCGTTGCGGGAATGAAAACTGTAATATATCGCTTGCCGGTGCTGTCAGGAAAGCTGCGTGCACACTGTACTTTTTAGCAGATAAGGGAAGATCACATGTGACACTAAAAGATTTGTTGAGTGATATAGAAAATAATAAGGTGCACCAACATTTTTTTTTTAAATTGTGTGTGGACTTTTTATACACGTATACTCATAAACTGGGCATGAAGTGTGCTACTAAACTTTTTTTTTTTTCATTTTACTTCAGAATAAATTAATAGTGAGGTATCTAACCAACTGATTGGCGAAAGCTGCTGCAGGAAACAGCTGCTAAAATTACACAAAAGCAAGAACAAACAAAAAGGCACATCAAAACCCTAGTTATGCCTCTGACCAGTTTACAAATATTTAGTAATTAGCAAGTGAGAATTTCCCAAACTGCTTTGTATTACAGAACACGTTTCAAATCAGCAAACTTTCATCATTTTTGTCGACTGTGCTCTGTGGCCTTCAGCCGTCAAACCAGCTGCTGGTTGTATTAAAACTGACATTACAGCAAGAGAATAAAAGACAACAAAGTTTTGGGCCACCAAAAGAAATAGCTGAAATATCTAAAAAGGAATAGTCTAGTCATTTATCAATAGTTAGTACCTTAATAGCCGTGACATCAGTCAAACAGCACAGAATAGGGAGAAAAAGACAGAAGTCTTAATCCAGGGTAGGTTAAATAATAGTCATCAGTCATCTTTTTTTTTCCATGTTCATGTTCAGACCAGCGTGCATCTAGGCTTGGATCACAAGTGGAGAGCACTAAATGCAATTAAGGTTTGGGTACGGATGTTTTCACCTTCTCTCTGGCTCTTTATAATGGTTTAGCTGACCATGTGGATTCTAAGGAGAGCATGACTTTCAACACGTCAGCAGAGTGGGGGCGCATGTATCTGAATCTAAAAATACTGTAACTAAATACAATGTATCAATGTAACTACAATAATTACAAAAGTCTCGTAGCAAAAACTAATTTTGCTTTAGTAATAATAGCTGATGTTTTCTTTAAAAGTATTTAAGGGGTTAAAACAAAACCCAAACAGGTAGGTCTAGCACCATGACTGCAGGAGATAGGCACCAGCTCCCCCACAGACCTGAATGGAAAAGCAGGTGAGAAAAATGAATGGCTGGATGGACGGGTAAGTGACTGGGCAGGGTGATTAGTAAATGAGAACAGCTGGGTTGATTACAGATGGCTCACAGGTGTGTGTCAGGCAACAAAGGCTGAGAGAAAACAATGGCTGGGAACATGAACACAAAAATCTGAAAATACAAGGCTGAAAAGTTAATAGAAAAACAGGCGGCTAAGAATATTGAATAACCTGAAAAGACAAGCAGGAATAAACAAGGTAGCTGAAACATAATGATAAACATCTAAAACAGGAAAACACAAATCATAACACAAACACCAAGAAATCCTACAACTGTGATAGTTAAAAGCTATTGATTTGTTTGTTTGTTTGTTTTGTTTTAAAATGACTAATCCTGTAAAACTGTTCATTTTGCTCATGATTATCATAACGTCAGATGTTCACACCGGCCTACACCTGGCTGATCCAACAAAGGGCTGCATGGTATTCCGGTGAATAAATCTGTCACCTCACAGCAAAAAGGTCCACAGTTTGAATCTCCGTTTAGCATCAAATGTGAACCGGGCGTATGCCTTTGCCACATGTATTATTATTCACACTGCACAAAGTCATTTGATCCCCTGATCCATTGTTAATGCAAAACATTGATTAGTGCAGCTTGAAGGTGCAGGTATTTCGTAGTAAAATCTACGGGGCTCTCATTTGAATATAGGGGAGCTTATACATCTCCTTTACAGAAAGCTAAAGCCCCTACGACTTTATTTATCACCATGTAGACAGGTCTTATATTTGTGACTGCCACAAATCCCACAAGTCTGAGGCTTAATGTTCTGCAGTGTGTGTCATATTTCCTAAAGTTTTTTTTGTGCATTTTAATAGAGCATATGAAAACAGAGTGTGGCCCCACAGGGACTGCATCATGGCACTGTGTAGCATCCTTTCAGAGAAAAGTGACAACAAGAAGGCAACATGACATTTTCTCTGCACTGAAACGGGTGACGTTTTTGGTTTCAGGTGTGTACAGTATGTGTTTTTCACAGGTGCAAAAGGAGAATTTTGTGTAAAGTCACAAATCTGAAAAACAAAGGTACACCTTGAGGTATTACTTCTAATCACTGGATTGGACCCATATGTCAGGAACAATTGTACTGTCCTTGAAGCAAACTCCATCTTATGAGCTCCATTTTATTGTTCAGCTGCCCTTCATAGGTCAGTAACAGTCAGTCATTCAATCACGAGCCACTTTCATTGTAAAGTTTGTCAAACAAAGTGTAAGAGGAGGAAAATTGCCTTCTGGAAGTAATTAGCCATAATCATGCTGTAATGTAGCAACTGATGACATTAGCTTACCTTCACTCTTAATCACAATTTGTTTAAAGGCTCCCAGGAGTTTTAGAAAATTAAATATGAACTCTGAAACTTAGAAGCGCCTATATGATTAGGCATGAAACATTTGAAGCAACAACACAATGGTGCAGAAATGTCTCGTTTTTAAAAAAGAAATTAGTGCACTGTAATTAAATTAGCTTTCCTACTTGCAAAAATGTTAAATTGTTTTTATGTGTATGACTAAAACTAAATGCTTTTGTGTGTTTAAAAGGATAGTTTAGAGCTATTGAAGTGGGGTTCTATGGATAGGTTATGAACAATTAATATAGTACCTGTTGTAAATAACTCGATAAACAATCTTAGTTTGGAGAAATAGAGTTCATAGAGAAATGAGAGTGACGGGTTAATGGCGAGTTTGAGCAGGGCAAAGAGCAAAGTGGATTGCTGCCACTTGAAAAACTTTATTCTCAAATATTTCAAAGCGGCTAATGCAAACACTACTTTATAAAACTTTACATTGATATCACATTTAATTTATATAATTATTTACATGGAACTTTATGATTATTTGCCAAGGAAAATAGCAGCAGCAGCTAGCTGTATCTCTTTCAGTGCAGCCTGGAGCACTATACATGCAATGCAAATTTTTCCAAACTGAGATTGTTCAAAGAGCTACCTTCAACAGGTAAAATATTATTTGTTCAAATCTTTTGACAAAACCTCACTTCAAACGACCCGAGCTGTGTCTTTAACTAGCAAGTTGGTTCCAACCAAATGAAAACCAGATATCTGAGCCCTGACTTCGACATCCATTGTTTTACAAATATGTACCCGTTTTAAGTCTAATTCTGTTTATTAGCGCTGAGAAACAAGGTTGCTCATTATGCTCACCTATCGATCGCCTCAGCCTGACAGAAGGGAGATTAGCAGTCAACTTTCAACACCTCAATCAATAATCATCTCCCTAATTGGGTATTAGCAACAAGAAAGTGGACTCACTTGTCACACAAACAAGGAAAAACGGACTAAAATTCACCGTCTTTGAGGCACAACTTTCGTCTGTTATTCATCCGAAGCCTGCCCTTCTGTCTTTAGGTTTAAATTAGGGCACTATTCCTGTTAAGAATGCAGTGTTCGAGCTGTCTGTGAAATATCATAATCCTCAGCCGTATTGAATAATGCTGCAAATCCTGCAGGACACAGGCACATGTTTGCATTAATTTCCAGGCTTTCTAATACAAAATGCTACGATACAACTCACAGGATCTAATGACCAAATTTGACCCTCAAAGAAATTCATTTCAGTAAGTGAAAATCCTGTGACGAATTTAAGGCGTTTGATATTTTTCATATCTTTAGGAGGCACTCAAGCGGCGTCTGGTCAACCGACTCCAGAGGCAGCCTACTTATCATTCTTTGCATTCTTTTGGTACACATGGCATTTATCTGCAATTGATTTGACTCAGTCACTGTGAATGCCATACACCATGAGCACATTCATCGATGCTCTTTCTCTCCTCCCTATCTGGCTTGCTATTCAGCCAGAAAACATTCAAGGAAATCACAAGGCTCCTTGTTGTTCGTAGATAGCTGAAATGAATGCCCGCTTGAAACCCGAAAGTCTCTGTTTAATTGACAGAAAATGCAACCGTGAAGTAGTTTTGGAGGCAACCTCAGTCTCGGTGCTAGAACTGAAGCGTCATCATAAGCGCTAACAATGCAGATGCATTCAAAGACAGCTGAAAATGAGAAAATTTCATAATGTAACGGAGAAGTCAAGGGTAAATGTAAAACCAGTTTGCATGAATCATGAAATGGGCTTTTGCATTATGTCTTCTTTAGCTTTTTGAAGATAACAGTAACCTTTATTTGACAAAAGACTGAAAATAGCAGAGTGGTAATTACAACTTGATTAAATAAAAGCACAACGTATTGTTAATAATTTTAAATAATGAATTAATTATGTTAAAATGACCACTACCACACTGATCAGAAGTGAATCTACTGGTTGTGAGTGACAAACCTTTTACTTAGGACTTGACTACACAATCAAGATTATTTTATTATTTGTTTAAAACACAAGAAATGAAAATCGTGAAACACTCATGCCAAGCCACCGGGTGGCGATAATGCAAACATTACCAAAGTATCAAAAATACAAAGCAAAACCATAGAAAAAATACTGGACTTTAGATAATGGAAGTTTAAACTGGAAGGGGACCAGAGTCCCCAAAAAGCTGTTTCCAGTACAAGTTTTATGTCACACTGCCAAACAAACAGGACTTTGCCTTTGTTAAAAAATAAAAACACACTTCAGGTGTGTTTAGACATTGACTCTTATTGATTTCTGTATGTTCAAATATTATTTTTTCTAATAAATTTAGCTATAATGGTTATTTTGTGCTTAAAAGACAGCTCATGTAACACCATGATTGTGTGCGGCTGAGTAGGCAGGACCTAAAACCCCAAATTCCTGGTTCGTAGACTCTTGTTTCAAAAGTACAACGTGGCGACTCTCATAAACCGGGTCCTGCTGGCATCTTTTCCAAATCCCAAAATTAGTGACCCCAGAAGCAGAGAACACTGAGCCACGATCTCTTTGCAGATATATTTAAAAGATGGCAAGTTTTATAGTTTTAAAAATATTCTTTCTTGAACTCATCAGTTTTCTGCCCGTTCTGTACTGTATTAATCTGTGATCATATCATAGCCAACACATGTATCATTACGTGATTGCACAATTATCTGAATACAGATTTTTTTTTAGGTCTTGGTATTTGGTACAGGTATTCTTTGTTTACTTTGAGTTTGGAATTAAACTATTAGAATAAGCTTTTCTGTATCTTTAGTTCTCATGTTCTCCGTACAGAATTTAGACCACTGCCAATGTAATTATTCTTTAAAAAGGTTATTAACACACATAGTGATTATCAAATATTTATAAGTCTAAAAGTAATATTCAGTAAATGCAAAGAACTGACAAAAAATATTCTTAGCTCCTTTTGAAACGATTCCCTCCATTTCATGTCTATGATGTTGTCTTTCCTGTCTCTCACCTTCCTCTTTTGTTATGTCCTGATAGTAAATTCATCTCCCTAAAACTTTTCACCACTTCTGCTCCTCCTCCATCATCATCCAAAAACACAGGATCTAAAGCTTTATATCCTCCATATATTCAGACAGTTTATTTCAATACGTTGCTTCGCTATGTTAAATCACTATGGAATCTGCTGCAGGTAAGAAGGGTAAAATGACAGGTTCTTTGGCATTTTTATGATATTTTTTTGTTGGTTTTCTCCGTATTTATTCTTTGTTGACTTTATCGTTTGTTCCTTCCCTCTCTGTCCTCACCTTTTCCTGTGTGCTGCTTTTCAAGAACTAGGAACACAGCAGCACCATGGTTGTCTTTACACTGAAGGAGGTTTTCCAGATTTGAAGTCAGTGTTTCGGTTAGCTTGGTTAGAGTCTTTCCAAGGCATCTATTGTTGTGTTATCAGCTCTATCAACACATTAGAATCTGATTAGGATGCCTGCTGGGTGCCTCCTGGAGTTTTTCCGGACACGTCCTACTGGGGACACCTTGGGATGTCCTCTGGAGGAGCTGGAGACTGTTGCTGGGTAGAGGGATCTATGGGTTTCCCTTCTGGACATGTTGCATTTGCAACCCAACAACGGATACCTGGATTCCAATGAATGGATGGGTGAAAGAAAACCAAAAGATGGTCTCAGAATGCTTAAATAATGTTTCTGTCAAGAGAGACCAAAGGTGAGCTTTATGTTGTACCTTATTCCACATTTCTCATTTACAAGGGAAAAGCCTTCACTTCTTCGCACTTGCTTCACCTTGAGGATAGAACAAGGATCCAGACACTAAATCTGCCTGAGCATGGTGAGAATTTTGTCTCATGTCTAAATGTCTAAATTTCTGGAGGCCTTGCAAGAGTATTTTGACAGTGTTCAGCTTGTAATATGTCACATTTCGAGATCAGGGTTGGATTCAAGTGCAGAAACACACTAGAGGATGCAACAATATAGAAATGTATTCATTTACCTTACTAATAAAAAATAAGGAGGTGCAGGGAGTTTGACAAAACTTAAAATATACACTTTATCCAAGCTAAAAAATACACTATGATGTATCAAACTAAGCTTTTTCTCTTTGCTTGCTTTGCCTTTTACTCCTCTTGCAGCTCAGAGCTTTTTCTTTCTTTTTTTATTTTTTTTGTATCTCCTGTGACTGTGTTGTTCAGTTCATCCAGCATGAATTCTGAATAATTTTTAGTCTATCTTACAGCTAAAGCCTGGGTCCTGACCAGGCACAGCGGGGGACAGGTTTAAGGGCTAGCAGTCCATGCCTTGAGCAGACACCGACAGTACGGGAGCCGAAGCACCCCCTTCCCCTCTGCCAGTTCAGCCAGGTCCCGGAGGACTGCTGGTAAACACCACATACCAACCCTGAGGCCAATTAGCCTGCAAGATCAGCCTGGTGAGTGGCCCATCACAAAGGGGAGGGGGATTTAATTCAAAGAGTCGACTCTGCGAGAGTTCAGCAATCCTAATCACTAAAAGAGCTCAGGTCCTGAGGGAACCATTTGAGCTTTCAGGATATACAAAGGAGTTTTACTGTTTACAAAAAAAAGTCCTGAAAAGATGTACAGTAGTGATTTTTATGTTATCATGGGTTGTTATTTTATGAGAAATAACAAGCAAGAAAGCGGTTTCTACAGGTGCTGGTAACCTATGACTTTTAAAAGCCGATCCACTGACAAAGTGTTTCTTCACCAATTAACAGATATTTTTGTTATGCAAAGTGGGAAGATTTGTGAAATTTTGTTCATCTGTGTTTCAGCATCGATCACAACAGCACAGCGTGACTCATAAATGTAGCTGCATATAGAAGTAGAAAACTATCTTTAACACTGGAGCTCATGAAAGACAAAACTGCTAATTAGCATCAAATAGTAACCAAGCAACAGTTGTATGGCAGAGAGTGAAACAGGATATTTAGCGGGGCGTGATCCTCCTCCTGTTGGCTCTCCGGTTGACCTCTGCCCCGAGCGCTCCCTCCGTAGCCATCATGGTTACTGCCACACATTGTGGCATGATGCTACACTAGGATGCTCTGCGTGGGCGTTGCTTGTGAACAAATTTACAAGTTACAAAACTTTTATTTATTTTTCTCCGGGGAGATTTTTTTTTCTTTTTCCACACTATTATTGCACTGTTTCGCAATAGATTTGTTTTCTCCCGGATTTCAAAGTACAACTAGAAAAGTACACATGAGGAAACACAATATATATATAAATATATATATATATATATATATATATATATATATATATATATATATATATATATATAAAGGTTTTTAGGAAAAACATTGGAACAAGGATTAAAAAAAATAAAACTTGTTTTGATTCAAGGATATAAACTTGTCACCTGCAGTTGTTTGAACTTCTACACTGGAGATGTGAGCTGGAAGCAAAAAGTATCATCAAACGCAAAGAGAAACACAACTCAGACTAATTTTAGATCCCTCTCTGATCCTAAATATACCACAAAAGTTCATTCAAAGTAAATGCACATACATGTTCAGTCTCTATTCTTCAGTTCTTTTGCAATAGACAATCTATACAACTTATACCCTGCACATAAATAATTGTGGCTTTCTGGAATTAATATAATCTGCTGTGTCTTTATTAAAAGGTGTATTTTAACCAAACAACAGCTGAAAATACATTTTTTTAGAGGTAAACCAAAGTATAGAAATCTCACTTCGGGAAGTTTTCAATGTTTTGTTGAGATAATTGCTCAATGTTTAGACCAAACTGTAAAAATTAGGTGTTTCAGCTTGTTATTGACTCTGGTGAACTTCATGTTGTTGGTGACCAAGTTGGTGAGTTAATTTGCAAAAGACAAAGCGTGGTACAGAACACACAAACTGACTCTTACTGAAATACTTGATTTAAATGTTATGGTCTTACAAAACAAATGCAAAAATTGTTTTAGCTGTGCAATTACAACAAGAACTGCGAGCAGTTGTAACAAGGGACTAAGCCAGCTAATGCATAAGGACCCAGTGAATGGCATATCTCACTGAGTTGGCGACTAAGTGGCAACCTTAGTCGTGGTAACCACCCCCCTCCACCCACAAACGTTTTCAGACATTTTGAAGACTCCCTCGCAAATTCCATTTAAAAACTAGTTGTCGACAATCCTAGTTTAGGGTTGTCGTGTTTTTGCGCTCCCTAGTTGGCAACTTTTTGCCGAGCTTTGCGCAGAGCTTCTGGCCAACACAATGAATTTGATCAAATTCCAAGCTGACTGAACTCACTATTGCAAATGGAAAGCACGAAGACTTCATACAACTAATAATTATTCACTAATAATCAACTAATTTCCCTTAGGGGATCAGTAAAGTTTCCTTTTCTATAATTAAATTGCTTGTATTCTGAGTTAGCTTATCTAAGACAAGAGTCCTAACTTATTTGAAAAGGACATAAAATGTGATGCTGAGCCACACAAAATAACCTACTGAAACACTTCTTTAAAAGTCATGGTTGGTGTATAGTTGGAGCATGAATAGAGTAATGATTATGACTTTTTATGACATTTAACTCTGATCTGTATAAATTAATTGACTTGGGTTGACAGATTTGAGGACCCAAAGTGTCAGGGATCCTGTTCTAGCCTCCAGCTCTGCTCTGATACTTGCTTGATGTCAATATACAAAAGTTTTGGGCAGCTTTTCAGACACGCTTGAACGCCACTGAGGGAATCCATCTACTGTAACATTCTTTTGCCATCCTCTTGGTCGTAATGTTGATTGTGGACTTTCTGTCCGATTCAGGCCATAAACCTTCACAGACACAAGCAGCCTTAATAAGACCTCAGCGTGTCCGCTCCAAGACACCGAGCCAGTGGCTTCTGTCTGCCTTCAGAAAATGAGAGCAGCTTCTTAAAAAATGTCACTCTACAGCAGACGTCTGCTTATCCCCAAGGATACTGAGCAAGTACGGTCTGCCAGTCTATCACACAGAAGCACACTGCTTTTGTGACAAACTGGCAGACTAACATCTTTCATTTTTGCAGCTCCTCTGTGCTCTTCTTCCTCCTTGACAATTCTCACAATAACCTCAGTGGTGTGAGCACGACTACACGGCGTTCCCTGTTGCTTTGTGTTGATTTGCTCCAATGCACTGGTGGATATCAGCGCTCCCGCACTCCACATTTGTTAAGAAAACACTTTTAACCACACAACAGAGAGTTGTCACAAGGTCAAAAATACAGATTTAATTACTTTCCGTTGTGTGCAACACTGAATAACAACAAATATCCTTGCTGACCCCAAGATCATTTGCTTGCAGCAGGAGAGGCACTCTCCGTCAAAGGATAGGCTGACGTCCTAACTCAATTTTAACAGGTGAGCAGCCTGGCCATCCTTAAATCCTTCAAAGGCTGTATCCATTACAGGATCCATGAAAGGTGGGTGAGAAGCAGAGAGCATGAGGTACTGCTTCGCTGCACAGCACACACTAAAACTGGCAATTGTTAAATTGACACCCATGTCAGTCTGCTTCACCATTTAGAAGCCTGCCAGGTATCTCCTTGTGAACAAAACTTTGTATTTAATTTTTTTTCTTTTGCAATCACTGATGTTCAGAATGAGCTTCAAAAATAATTCTGCAGTCAGATCTTTTCCCCCCTATTACACAGCCTTAAGGATCCACGAGGGAACTCACAGTCAGACAAGCTTTATATCCATCCTGTACAGCCAGGAAGAGGGAAGTGAATCATGGTGCCCCAGTGGCATGAAAGTGCCCAGATATGCAAATATGTGAGTTGGTGCAATAGATTATTCAAATGCACGAACGTTCTGCCTGTGGGGTCGCCCCGTTCACAAGTCGTGATCAGTCACCGTGTGTAATAAACCCCTTGTGCTGTGTTTCCCCTCTAGAATCAGTGGGGGAAGTGATGGCTGTTTCAGCCAGACTGGTGACACAAAGTGGCACGGTCCAACCAGTGGTCTTGTGGACCTCCCACATTAGAGATAAAAATAACACACTATACTGTATGTTTACCATCAAATTGCTGTGTGGTTTACCACAAAACAAGGCATCATCTTTTTTTTTTTTTGCCTTTGTTGCAGAGTAAACAAAATGAAATGGCACAGTTTTATGCCAAATTATCATCTTTTTTGGTGATAATTTTGGTGTACTACTACTAGACAAATTGTAATGAAACTTTCAGGAATTCTTCATTTAATTGCTTGTTGCTTGAGATATTTGCTTAAAATTTTAGCAGTAAAGGTTGAAGTCAAACCTTTTTGTCTGTTAGCAAAACATCTCGTGGACCGCTGGACAGATTTTGATGAAACTTTCTGAAAGTAATTACTGTATGTAGGTCTACTACTGATTTACTTTTGGTGTCTATCCAGTCAGTCTTTCTGTCTTTTCGTTACACATATGCTTACCCACCCACACACACACACACTTATTCACACACCGATTCACAAATAATCCTGATGGTTGAAGGTCATACAAACAGGTTACTATTACAACNCACCCCACACACACACCGACTCACAAACAGTCCTGATGGTTGAAGGTCACACAAACAGGTTACTATGACAGCAATGTGTACTGTCTACTCTGATGTTAGATTCAATCTTAATTCAATAAAGTGCAATTATTAATTCTCATCCTGAGATATCCTTTTTGTAAAGCAAATCTGTTCTGGCACATATAGGCACCCATCTTCTCTATATGGTATGCCTGAAGGTCCATCCAATTCAAGATGGTCGCCACAGCTAATAAACATTTGTCAACACAAGAATGGCTCTACCTCAGTTAATTTTAAAAGATACTGAGCTATGATTTGACCTGGTAGTAGCTGAGCGTCATTCAGAACCCATACTGTACTTTGAGGGTGAAATTGCACCTAATATTATTTTTAAGGCTTGACCAAAATGGCTCCAACGTAAGATGATCTCTTTCATATGCAGTCCTTCGTGGAATGCTAGGTTTTTAATCCACCAAATTGTTTTGGTGTCCAATCTAGTTCCAGCTTTGAATTGTTTTTTTTAAAGAGAAATTAGGTGAAACGACAAAAGTCACACTTCAGTTTTCAGATCAAAAGTCAGCCAACTTGCAATTCTACTCCACCGCCACCATCACCTCCTTTCCTCATTTAAAGACACTGTTGTTCATTAATACAGTAGATTTTGCTGCAGGGATCAGATCTTCGTGTCGCTGGAAGAGACACTCTCACAGGAAATAGACCAACTGACACCACAGTATCTCAGAGATGCTGCCAGCTCCACACAGTATCTAATACAAAGTACTATTTCTGTTCTTTTTTTATACTCTGTTGGTTGTTCTTCCATCTCTGTAAAGAGCTGAAGCTCATTTCTAAAACAGCTGAGCTTTGTAGATTTCAGCAAACGTTACTCCAACAGGAGTTAATAGTCTATGGAGTGGGAGTGTGAGAGCAGTGGAAAAAAGAGGCAAATAAAAGAGTGAATGATGACATTAAAAAGGTCATGTAATGCTTTTTGAATCTTTACATTTCTTTAGTGCATTACATTGCTTTCTGTTTATATAGAAGGTCAACAAGGCTAAGAAAAATATTAAATGAATTGTTTTGTTCTTCAAAACATGTTCCTGAAGTGCATAAAATACTTTCAGTCATGTCCGGCTGCACTGAAAAGGGACAGCTAGCTGCTGCTGCTGCTGTTTTAGTTTACAGCAAATCATATAATTCTGTGTAAAAAAAAATGTAATATGAAACTGATGGCAATGCAGATGTTGCATTGAAGTCGTTTGTGAAAATTCAGTGTGCTGCAGAGAAATTACTTTGTCTAACTAAAAGGAAGGTAAATATAAGTTAGTTGCACTTTGTGGTGAAAATGCACAACTTTATTGCTCCTCCATCAGCATAATGTGAAAATATAACAGGATTATTAGCCAAGTTTTCAGTAATGCTGTTCATGTTTACTGGAGCCACATGCAGCCGTTTTAATGGAGGTGAACGCGTAGCAGCATTCTGACAATGAGAAAGTTGTTGTTTATTACTTGAAAAGAATAAGTGCAAATTATGTGTTTGTCGGTTGTCTCTGTAAAGTTACCAACCAAGTACCAACCCGTTAGTCTTCCTTGGCACAAAGTCCAAATTATTTTAAAGCTGTAAGGTAAAAGTAAAAAAGGTTTTCTGGAGAAAGAAAAGGCTATAGAAACAGCTGATTGACTTCCTCTGACCTCCTGCCGCCTCTCAGTGCCAAGCCAATTAGTTTCTTTGAAAAACTTCCATTTCTTTTTAGATAAATACAGTGCCTATAAAAAAAGTATAAGATGTTTAACCTTCTATTGCTGTTATAAATCAGTCATGGTCAATAAAAAAAATGGCCTTGACCACGAAAAAAAAAAAAAATCTAAATACCCCTCATAAATGACAAGGTGAAATCAAATTCAATGAAAATATGTCATGCAAAATAAGTGACTGCATAAATATTCTCCCTCTTTAAAAGGACTGTCCCAATTCAACTCAGAGAAAAGATTATTGAAAAGTACGAGTCAGAGGATGGATATAAATAGACCCTAAACATCCTCAGGAGTTCTGTTAAATCCACCATCAAGACATGGAAGGATTATGGGACATGTGCAAATCTACCAAGAGCAGCTCGTCCTCACAAACTAAGTGACCGCGCAAGTGACAGAATAGTGAGAGAGACCACCAGGACCCCTGTGAGCTGAAGGACCTCCAACCTTCAGCAGGTGAGATGGGAGAGACTGAGCTACAATATTTGTTGCCCCAGTTCTTCACCAGTCTGAGCTTTATGGGAGAGTGGCAAAAAGAAAGCCGCTGTCAAAGAAAACTCTGAATAAATCTTGACTAAAGTTTGACAAAATTTAATTTGAATCGCTACAGTCGCTTATTTTACGTTACATATTTTTATTTAATTGGCATTACGTTGTGGAAATTTGATTCCACTTTATCATTGAAGAAGATATTTATTTGTTTGTATTTTTTCATTATTTACCTTTTTTTTTGTAAAAAAAAAAGACCAATTTAGTTTGACCATGACTGACTTATGACAGCAATTAAAAGGGTAAAACAGCCAAGCAGGTGAATACTAACAAAACTAAATAATTTTTTGAAACACGTTTTTTTCCATGCAGCTCCATTTAGTGCTGAATATTACTCAAACAGAAGTGAAATGGCTCCCCCCCCCCAGCCTTGTAAAAAGTGTTGTTGAAACCACTGATGTAAAAATTCATTTCCGTGCAGCAGAAAAGACCCTCTCTGTGACCTTAAAGCAGAATCAGTGCATCATTTTATTTTCCCCTGCTGAAAACCTTTAAAAACATCCAACTAAAACTAATGTTTACCAGCAGAAAATGTCGGTCACTGTGGATCTGGATGCATTGTTCAGCATAGACAAGTAGCAACACGATGCTCATCAGTGACTGGGTAAATAACTTTTGCAGAGGAAAAAAAGAGATCACAAAATTGACTTCTTGCTGGAAAACATGAACCACACATGAATTACACAAGCCGTACGTGCGTGCACCAGCTAGACCAACTGGTCGGTGTTTACTGCTTGGGGAAGGATCTTTAGTGAGTCTGTGTAGTAAATGGATGAAAACAGAAAACCTGACAGCAGAGCACGAGAAGGGAGAGAAACACAAGAAAGTGGTGCTTAAAAGCACCAAAACTGACAGGATTTGTTGTCAGCAACAATGTAGCCAGGCTATTGTTCTAAGTGACTCCAACGTAGTTCATACTGAGACCAACTGAAGCTGGTGCTAATGGGAGAATATCAATTCCCCAACAGCCTGAAACTAAGAGTATAAACTCAGCTGAACATCTATCCATCCATTTTCTTGGTCCTGTTCAGGGTTGTGGTGTCAGTCTGCCCCGATGAGACACCAAAAACACCTGCAAATAAAGAAAAACTATGTTCCAAAGAAGCAAAGATGATCTTTGAAAAGACTGTTCCAGGCCATTAGCATAAGGGTTTAGATTAGAACATTGTCAGTATATTTGCTCTGATGGGTTTTAAATATCCAGTTGTGGTCAAAAATTAGATTGAAATATTAGCTAAGACATAAACAAGAGCACAAATATTTTCTTGTTGAAAAGTACAACAAAAAGAATATAATTTTTAAGTGCCTGTTGGATCTTTAGAGAGTTTTAAGGTAATGCCTTTCAACCATCAGTTACTGAGTATATTACGTGCAAAAATGGTCTGATATCACCTACAAAGCTATTTGTTTACTTTGCAGAGTGTTATTTCTTAAATTACCAACTAATAAGAAACCTTCCAGTGCAGTTTGATCCGTCTGCCACCCATCTTAAGGTGGTAACTGCTAATTGCCAACGCCTGCACACGCACCAGGCAGTGATATTGATTTTTTTATTCCCACAAAACATCCCTCAAACATCCTGAGTGACACAAAGAAGTTAGTGGTGAAGGACCAGCAAATTGCCGGGCGCCATACCACTGCAGGAAGGTAATTTACTGGGATTGTTTACATAGGCACACTTACTGCTGTGCTTGCACTACAGAAAAAAAAAAAAAAAAAACCTCCCTGGATCATAACACGTGAAGACAGGTGACAAGTGTCTGGTGAGGAAAGAGAGTGCTTAGACGGAAAGTACAGGAGCGGCGGATGTAATTAAATCTCTGGTTTTAAAAAGCAAAGATTAAGTGTGTGTTTAATAGATCAATAATGATGGACAGATAAGACAAAGACGATTAATCAAAGTGTTTGGAAAGTAGAGCTCTTAGGCAAGCAATTAATATGTCAGGGAAACCTCGCAGGAACGAAAAAAAATCAGTTAAAATAAATGTAGGAACGGCTTTGAGGGCTATTACTTAGGATTATCATCATCATTGATTTTTGTCTATATCCGTGAGCGAGTGTAATGTTAATATCCCTATCGATTCTGCGCTTTTTAGCAGCTTTTGATGGACACCGCTCAAACGCTGCATCTCATAAAACTCCCAGTTGGAGATTTCATTACAATGTCCAGACCAATCTTTATTTTCCTTGAAGGAGGGTTGTGAATATCGACCGGCTCCAGATAAGAAGCATAAGTTCAGCACTTGCTTTGATGAAATGTGTCTCAAATTTTAGACTGGAATAATAGCGCATCAAAAACAACCCGGGACTCGGAGCGCCCCCCAAGTCAATATGGCTGCCGGCCAGAACAAGCTAATTTATTTGGCTTTGCTTCGGATTGCTTTGCATAACGCAACTTGAATCTACTCAGAAGGAGAAAAAAAAGCACAGATCGAAGCAAAAGATAGAAGCTGACCACATTTAATAAAAAAATAATTAAAAAGGAATGGGCTACAAATACTTGTATATTGTTTTTGTCATACATTTAAAGGAGTGCTCTTAAACCTAATGATGGCAGCTAATGGGAACAAGCACAAATGAAATGCTTCCTGCTTGTTTCCATTCTGATTATAGCTGTTGTTTACTGTGGTTCTATAGAGCGGACTCATGGGAGTCGCCGGCTCAATCTCATGTAGCCTGCTTTGTTTCTGGCTCTATTGAACCTGGACTCTCGGAGGATATCTAGGGGCTTTTCCTGCTTGAGATGGTCTCCTTTTTTTTTTCTTTTTTTTTTCCTGTGTTCAATTTCATTGCACTTACTGACACACTTCTAGACATTAACTGGAAGAAATTGGAAAAATCAAGCAGCTGTGCTATCTTGAACCATTGCTTTATAGCTCTCTCAAACTCTCAGCACTATTGATTGAAAAATGGCAGTAAGGAATAAAGAATACACACTGAATTATTGCATTATAACCTGTTGGCTATTGTTTCTTTTCCCAGACTGGGTGATTTCTTCCTCTTTGAAATGGAATAGAAAGCTAATTTTGATCATTTTCTGCCACTTTTTGTAAAAACCTTCACTTTTTGTTTTGTTGTTACTAATAACTTTACGAACAAATAACCATCTCCTGCTTTAGCCACAATCACTCAGCTGCTTTCTGTGTTTACTGTAAACCACCTCAACAAAACTTTCTTCCTCAGTAAATCAACAAAAAAAAACTAAATATGTCTAACATAAAACATGACAGGGGCATTTCATTTCTTGCCATAATTTTCAATCCCAATTTGTTGGAAATTTTTTTTTTTCCTTTTGTTTGTGTGTTTTCTTTATGGCAGAGTGAATTGTAGCAGATTGAAAAATAACTGCATTATATCTGCCTATTTCCACATAATGCTGCAGTAACTCCTAAGGTTTTCTACGATCTTTGTCACACTGCAAGTAATCAGCCATCTCCAACACAATAAAACCTTCAAGAAAGCAACGCTTCGAGCTGAACTATTGTGTACACTTGTTTTCTGTCAGGAGATCAAAATAAAGGCGAAGGAGTTACTTTATCCTGGTAGAAATTGGTGTGACTCCTGGACACTTCTGAACCCATTTCTCTTATTTGCATTTGGGCTTTTGTGTTATTTCTTCTGACTGTCCTCTGATATTCGTGTGGGTATCAGGCAATCAGTCTTCCAGCTCTGTAGTTGACTTACACCAGCTGTTTGATTTCTGCAAATCCGAGGGTAACTAAAGCAAAAACTAACGATGTCTCGCAAAATATAAACACTGTTAAGATGGAAGAAGGGTGCCCAGTCCAATTTGTTTAAAACTTTACATGCATTATTGTTATGCCATTGTTAAACTGACATGGCATACAATTCGATGAGATTAGATGAGTCAGGATAGGTGAGATGAGATTAAACAGCTAGATGAGATGAGATATAAGGTAAGATTAGCTGGAATAGATTAAATAAAACAGTATTTTGTGAGATTAGATCATATGAGTTCAGATATATGAGATATGCTGATATAAACTCAGATTCAATGAGATGATTCCGATGAGATACAATGAAATAAGGTATGATAAGGTTATATGATAGAATGAGATAGGATGAAATAATTTGAGACACATGAGATGAGACTGAATGAGATGAAAAACTGAGATGAGATATGAAAAAACTGATGTGTTGAAATGAGAAAGGATGAGATGAGATGCAAGACTTGAGAGTAAGTGACAGATGAGGTTACCTAGAATATGAGACTAGATGAGTTGAGATGGGTGACATGAGATGTGAGAAAACTGATACAATGAAATGAGAAAGAATGAGATGAGATTCATGAGATGATAAGAGATCAATAGAAACTGCAACTTTATTGTTCAACTTGCTTTTTAGCAATATCACACAAAATTCTTAAATCCAACCTAAATGAATATATAGTAAAAAGTTTTTTAAAAAAAGAAAATCTAGATTTCAACAATATTATTAAGCCATGAGTTGTACAACTATAATTTAAATGTCTATTTCCCTGTGGCACAGTTGTGTCAGGACTAGATTTGGAGCACAGTTAACTAAATATTATATGTAGAGCAGAAGATGTCATGTCAACATTGCTTCTATGGCTTTAATATAGGCCACCAGACGTTCCTCTGGGAGATCTGCGTTCAGCTCTGGTGAGCAGCCATTGTTATTACATTCTGATGTGGCTTGGACATTACAATTTCACTCTTTTCCAACTCCAATGTGAAACTTATGAATTATATATTCTATATGGGGAACTATCGATCAGAGCCACTTTAAAAGATTACAACTTCTGGCAACTTGGAAGAAAAAGCTGAAGAAACAAGATGTGGTTGAAAACTTTGGCAACATCCTAAATTTTCTGTTCATTGCAAAAAAAAAAAAAAATGTAAAAAACACTTTGTGTACAGTTTGTGGGAAGATGACAGAACATAGAATTGTCATGGCGGAACATGGCGAACCCAGAATGCAGACTCATCTTAAAAAAGAAAACTGATTTATTAAATAAAAGAAAACAAGAGGGTGACGTGGCAGCAAACAAACACAAAAACCAAGGAGGAGAACCTGGCTGGGCAAGGAAACACAGGGGTGAAAACTGCAGACAGACTGAATGAACCGGCCAGGAAGTGGAGAAGGTGGCCAGGTTTTAAAGACAGGGGTAATCAGGGGAAGTGAGCACAGGTGAGTGATACAACTAGGAACAGGTGAAGATGGGCGTGGCAAGAAGAAAAGAGATAAACAGAGGAGAAGTGAATGATGACAGGAAACAACGACACAAGGAAAAAATAAATAACAAAACGAAACTCAAACAGAAGCATAAATCAGAAACAAGAAAACAGAACCCTTGAAAACAGAAAAACAAAGAACCCAGAATTCATGACAAGAATAGACATCTCTTATCTAATTGTTACTTATTAAAAGCAAAAACCTTAGTTTGACAAGAAGTACGCACCATAATATATAGGTACTGATTTAAACACTTTTGCTCTCAGCAGATCTATAAATATTTAAAAAGACCTCTTCTCACCTCTAATAAAAACCTTTAATTTTCCAGACGTTCTCATCTTTCGACACTCATCCTCAGATGCAGAGAGAGATATTGTGACTCACACATCTAATTATATTCTTGGGACAAGTTGTGCTTATTGATAAATACACTATTATGTCATTGTCGATAACTCATTATCTTTCCATACACCCATTAGAGACAGAGGAGTTTATGATGAATGGCGGTAGACTTTTTAATGTCTGTATAATTGCTTACAGCTACGATACACTAAATTAGAAATCATTAGTTTTTCTTTACAAGCTGCATTAATTTTATGCTAAGGAATGAAATTAATTTTAACATCCAAATGAAATTACACATCTGTTTTGTTGTTTTGTTTTTTGTTTTTCTTTCCATTTGCATCACTTATGCCTTCAAGTCATTCAATTGGGATTAGGTCTTCAATATTAAAGGGATATTATGTTTATTTTTAAAGAGACGTTCTGTCAAATAGCGATCAGTCATAGAGCAAAGAGAAGAAGTCTTCCCTTTTCATCCAGGCTAATGGCTAGATCTGCTGAAACTGACTTTTATAAATTTGTTTTCTGACTTCTGCGGTGTTCCTTTTATTGCCCTACGAGATTTGCCATTTTGAAATCTCACCTGGCAGCCTCTGCACTGAAGCCTTGCACGTCTCACCGTACCGTTTGAGAGGCAGCAGAGCAAACTTGTTCATAAGCTTGTCGCCCCAGCACTCCCTCACCTAACCTCCCACTGTTCTTATTGTTGCTGCCGCTGTTGCGCCTGTTGTTGGTTTTGTTGCTTTTGTTCGACGCTGTGATCTTATATTTTGCTCTTAGCTCTCACACCCACCTTGTGCGGTCAAAGTCAATTGCTTATTTAGGAGTCACCGGGGGAGGGGGGATGCAATGCTTAACAGATATTAAAAGTAAACTCATGTCTTCGGTACTTTTTTTTCCTTACCTCTCAGGTTAGAAAAGGTGTTTGTAAGACAAAGCAAAAACACTCCAGAGCATTGTGAATATAATAAAACATGCAGCAATGCAGATTTCCAAACTTAAAAGGACTGCTGCAAGTAAATGAGAGCTTCTTTGACATTCTTATTGCTGATGCATCATTGACCTCTAGTGGTGGGTTTTAGAAGCCGTTTAAATCTTGTCAGGAAAAGAAATAAAAACATGTACTGATTTGAAATCTAATCAAAATACCAATTTATTTTTGAAAAGGTACCCTGTAATATGCTTTGGTGTTGAAGGTTAAGGTTAATCAGGAACAAAATGTAGACATGAAAATTGATTAAAGGTTTTATTTTTACAACAAATGCTGATGTGGTCAGCCTTTTTTTTTTTAAAAAAAAGTGGGGGGAAATATGCAAAAATATAAAACTGCTGAGGACAAAATTACAGCTGTTTCCTGCTTTAATCAAAATGTTTGACGTACAGATCACAATGGGGCAATCAAATTTAATACATTCTTCAAATGGAGACTGAAATGATACAGTATAAACAGACAAAATGTGCACCCAGTGAGCAACATCAAGCTTTCAAACTTAGGCAATCAAGGATGATTACTCACAGTAACTTAATTTATGCAATATATAAATAAAAAATAACTTTTTTCCCGGTGTATGTGGAAATATAGGGTGGACTTTCAGAGTCCTCTCATTTCTTTGGAATTGGAGCGTCGTCTCTTGTCGCTGTGAACACGTCGATTTCCTTGATGATCCGTTTAGCGATGACGTCGTTGTTTGCCGAGACCATCCTCCGAGACATCAAATCGAATGGCCCCCCTAAAATATCAAACAAAGTCTTTGTTCAGAGTGGCTGCGCCGGAAGCATTTGCAAACGTCTCATTCAGTGTTCGGAGATGCTACCATTTCGTGAGAGGGATATACACACCATCGACATCCAGAAGTATGCCTCCAGCTTCCTGGACGATAACTGCCCCGGCAGCAATGTCCCAGCAGTGGATGCCGATCTCAAAGAAGGCTTCGACGGAGCCGGTCGCCACCAGACACATGTTGGTGGCGGCTGTTCCTGAACCACGCAGCCTGGCGGGACAGAGCGGTCAGGGGAGAAGGATTGATTTCCAGATCATAAATCGGTGTTTCACATTGATTGGTGATCGATTGTGATTTTCATTGTCAGCATTGTGAGTGCACTATTTACAAATTCACAGAAAATCTTGTCTTCACAAGGAAAATTTGTTCTTTTTTGGTCATTTCTTGGAATGTGGTGTGATGTATAAATTTTCAAAAAATCTATTACAAATACCTCAAAAATGTACTACAGTATTATTATACTACAATATAACTGTCCTCAAACATGTAATAGATATTGGTAAGCGCTTGTGTTCACTGGATGCAGCTCTTTGTGGCTCTTTTATTTGTTATTAGAAAGAATAATGCCATTCACATATAGGCTCACCCCTATTGTGCCATTTCACAGAAATATTCAATATGGTGAAAGGCGGTCTTAAATTCAGTCTTGTCGCTGAACCTTTGGCTTTAAAGTGCCGCAACGAGCATAACTTACCCATGCACCGGGATGCAGAGGATCTTCTGCATGGTGGAGAAGATTTTGTTGACTTTGTCTGGGCTCCTATCGGTTCCGTGCTCAGAGATGATAATGGACTTGTGGATATCTGCAATGACCGCAAGCCAAAAGGGTTAGAATGGATATTATCCAAGCTATTAGCTGGTGTTGTCTAGAATGTGGTGCCGGATACATATGATATCAAAAGTTAATAGCGTTTGTACCTTTTACATCAGACACTTGAATCGGTTCATCATTACAGAAAGCCCCCTTCCCTCGTCTTGCTTTGTACATCTTGTCCTCCAAGCAGCTGTACACCACACCAAACTCCAGCTACAAAGACATAGGATGTATTAAGGTGTCATAATAACCAGTAAGGAATGTAAAATTTAAAAAGGAAAAATCTTGTGTGATTTGACCTACCTGTTTGTTGATAGCAAAGGCAATGGACACAGCCACAAATGGGAACCTGGAAGTAAATAATGCCATAGATATATTTTATTAACGTGTAACTGCATTGATTGTTTCTACCTTCGCAATACAAACACAAGTATGTCCTTGTCTCTTTTTTGGTTTTGCTAGGGATGTTAAGTTTGTCATTAAAAAGAGGAGTTTGATTTGAATATTAAAAAACAATGATTTCCTCTCCTATCAAGCAGAGCTCATCAAACATCTTACCCATGTACGAAGTTTGTGGTGCCATCCACTGGGTCTATGATCCAAGTAGGTTTGTCAGTCAGGATGCACGGCTCCCCCTTCGCGACCGACTCCTCCCCGATGAAGCTGCAGCACGAAGAAGGCAGAGAAACCAGCGAGGAAGATCAGGATATGACGGCGCAATTTGCCTCTTCGCTGCACAAAGGCACGGCAACATTCGTGTGTGTGTGTTTGTTTGCATGGCTCACCAGTGTGTGCCCTCTCCAAACTTCTCTTTTAGGGACCCGATGATGATTTTCTCCACTCGCTCATCAGTCTTCGTGACAAGGTCCACAGTGGAGCTCTTTGTCATGATTTTGATTTCACTCTCGCCTGCTTTTCGAATTTCCTGGTTGAAAATATTTCAGCAAGGTCACCCCATCTGATAATCTTAAAAATCCCAGAGCTAAATTAGGAATTCATTTTTCCCCCTTATAAAACTGGAAGTTTAGTCCGCCTCATGTCGTAATAATAATGATAGTAAGAAAAAAAACTTGATAAGTCTCACCTCTCCTGCCTTTTTTGCCACTTCAACTGCAAAGTCGTACGCTATCTGCCAGGAGTCCTCGCTGTTATTCTCCATTTTATTTCTGTTGAGGGATTGGTTAGGAGAGTCTGTAAAACTATAAAGCCTGTAAAATTGTAACAACGGGTTATTAATAAAACATGCAACACAATGGCCATAATTTGAATATGCTCAAAAACAAATATGCCTGTAAAAGGTTTAATAGTGGCTCGGGCTCAGAGGCCAACAAAACATTATGACAGGATTACCACAAACCGGCGTGATTAGCACACCTCTGTTACAGCAGAGCGAGTTAGCTAAGGGTTCCTTCGTAACAGGATCTGCCATCATTGTTCTAAATCATTACCACAAACGAGGATTGCAATATGTTGTGTTACAATTTGTCCTTTCACTGTTTTTTTCCAGATAGAGGTAGATAAACAAAAAAAAGAATTGGAAATAGCTAAAAAAAATGTTAACAATTGCAATTTTATGGTCCGTTTTTGAGATGAAGCATCATTGTTGATGTAATTTAGCATGTCTGTGCTATCAACTTATTCTATTAGAGCTGATTCTTTTTCTTTTTTTATTACTCAGGCAGAGTCTGCTTCATTTTAACTGGGCGGGTCAAACTAATCTGCACCGAAAAAATAATGTCAGTTTCTGTTTTTTTCCTTTCAAATTAGACATTTGAGTGAGACAGAAATGGATCTTGTAGTAAAATTCATCTTGAATGAAGTGAGAGTAACCAAACTGAGACAACAAGACTGATATAAAGCCTGGCAGACAGTTTGACTAACCCCATTAAGTTGAAAACCGACAGCAGTTTCAGAAAAGGGGGGAAAAAATGAGCTAATACTTAAATATTAAGTTGACCCATCCCGAACAAGATAAATGCTGGATGGAAAATAATGAAATGCATTTAATTAAACTTCCACTTAACAGATTACTAGGTTAGGATTACTATTTACATAACAAAACTAAAGTAACAAGTCTAAACTCAACATGGTTTATGTTCTGCAAACATATTTCTACTTAAAATCAACAAAAAACCTGCTTTGGTTACTGTTTTTAGTGTAGCTTGTGTGGTAGTAGATGTAAATAGCCTGAAAGACAACACCCAGGGCAAAATATTCCCTCCCTCCATCATTCCCTCAGATAAGAAGCTCAACTGGTTGATTTGGGTTTGTTTGTTTGTTTGTTTTTTTGTTTTTTTTCCACAACACAGTTGTGCAAACGTTGAACACAGAATTTCTTATTTTATTTCATTTTTTTTTTTTTTCAGTCTTGGGCAATGAGAAGATTTTAGAAAATTCCTGTAGTTAATCGTGGCTCAGATGAGTATGTCATCTTCCACTTCCCCTATCCTGTTTTGCCATCTCGATTTGCTCAAATAACTAAAAAGTAACTATAAAATACGAGCGACATGACTGCTGTTTAAATAGTAGAGGACACGCTGTCCCTATTATGTATAAAAATTAACCAGTTTTTTTGTATTACAAAAACAAAAGCAAATTGCCTGATGATTAAATGCATTCAGCATTAAACTGGTAGTAAAGTAATTAACATTTGTGCTCATTTAGAAAGAAAGTTGTGTTTACTTAATAAGACAACACACCTGAACCTGCTGAACCTTTCTTTACTACACATCATAGACTATCTCTGTAATCAGCAATAGAAATCCTTACCTTGTGGAGTCAAATAGCTGCCGGGTAGCCTGCAGGTTCTTGTGGACCTTTCTTTCAAAAGTCTAGACCTTAAACTTGCTCCATTGTCGAGGTGAGCCAATTTATAAGATGCTGGCATGACAAGGTGGGAAAAGTACTAGAACCGCCCTCGAAGGGCCTTTTTTTTTTTCTTTTTTCCACTTCAGCAAGCAGAGGAAAAAAACAGCAGTCTTCTCACAAAAGCAGACCTGTAACCACCCCGTGCTCCCATCCTCTCGCATATTCACACCTGAGATTGGGTAAGCAAGTGGAAAAATTTGTGGAAGCCTTCCTCGTTTTTTTTTTTTTGTTGTTGTGAAGGTGCCACAGGAGGCCACACCCTGCGATTCAGCGTGACAGCTGACCTGAGTTTGGTGTCTGCAGAGTTTAGGATGTGAAAGGACGTTTTGGGAGAACGTAAAATGTTTCCTCCAGCTCCCATCTTCCACATGCCGAACGAAGCCCCCGTTAGTTGTGTATATTCTGACTTTATGTCTTATTATTGTGTTCCAATGGAAAAGAATTGGAAAGCCCCCTAACTCTATAGCAGCACAACTAAGGGATAAGTCGGGAAACCCAATGATGAACTACAGGATTCATCATTAAGGAAAGTTTTACGTCAATGTAGGCGGGGTGTCAGCTTCACAGACAGAAAGTGGAATTTTTTAACGTCATTTTAGGACAAGATATCCCTAATTTTAGTTATATTACCCAGGTGGAAGAAGGTGGTCCTGGTAACACTGTTAATGTTGGATGAAGTCTTGACAAGGACAAAAACTAATTTTACAGATACACAGATTAAAGTTCAGATCTCCAAACAGAAGTCACTCAAAGAACTACCTACAGCAGGTAAGATATTATTTGTTCACAACCTTTCCACAGGACCCCACGTCAAAAAGCAGCTGAACTGAACACCAGTGTGTGTTCACAGCGAGCTTTGGTTGAATATCTCAGCCTGCGAGTGACATTATTTTAATTCTGTCATTCGGATGCATGCAGTACATCAGTCCTCGGGGACTAAAGACTATTTCCTGGATCATCAAGCTTCTCCTGAATCTCTGACAGTTGCAAGAAGTGAGACCTTGCTGCAAGACACGTCGCTCAATTAGTGGTAAATGCTGCATGTCTCAAGAAAATGATCTTGCATCTCTTTTTTGTTTTCGAGACCTCAGAGGGTTTTTCTCCTCGTACGGCGTGTTCAGAACTGCTCAATGCAGATGTGCTTGAGAAAGGAACGATATGTGACGGTGTGAGAATTGCCTGACGCCTTTTTTTTTTGTTTTAAAAGCAGAAACCGACATGTTCTGACGCGACGCCTCACGCGGCCGCTCCCCAGCATACCTCCGGTTCATGTGTGTCGCAATATGTTCAACTCATGTCTGGTTGCCTAAGCGCCAGCAAGCAGCGAGGATGAGTCAGGGCCTCTTACAGCCAGAGTTGCTGAGCTGAAATCGAGTTTCGTCTGGCGGCAGCTTTTGTTAAACAACAGGAAACCGGGTGGAAAAGCCTCGCCGTCCCCCCCGTAAACAAGCCGGAAACCCTAAAGCGAGAAGAAACAAAACTTGAGTCAGATTTGCCAGATCAGTGCGGGTTATCATGTTGAAAGTTCTGTTTGAGAGCGGGGTGGGGGAGGGAAGTGGCAGGAGAGCAGTTGTCACCCTCTTGTCCCCGTCGTGCACCAAGTATAAGGCTCTCTGAAATGTTGGGAGACATGCAGAGGGAAGTGATGGGACAAGCAAAACAAATGCATCAGTCCTGCTGTCTCCCTGGCAGCTCTGTTATGAATAATTTATCCGGAATGACGGATGTTTTGAATGTTTGGCTGCCCGGGATCACAGCTGTAATTGAGGACTGTCATGATGCAGAGGCTGCTGAAGGTCACAGGTTCATTTTTTTGAGCTATTTAACAAGAAAGTTCGTGATTTTCAAGGAATCCTAAGACGTTTCGGGGGCAAAATAGGAACTTTAGCATGCTGACATGCCTCCATTCTATGTCATGTTCTTAATTTGACTGCATACAAACAGTTTTACATTAAAAGCTCTCAGTTATGCAAAATAAAAGACATCTTTTGTCCTCTGGTTTTCTTTTTAACTTCCAACCAGGGACTATGTTAACTTGCGTCATTGCTTTGCAAGAATCTTACCTCTGTGGGATCAAGCTAAAATACTAATGTGATCAAACTGAGACAAATGGTTTTGCATTTTAAAAAGAATCTAATATCGTGTGGATATTTGCAGATTCTTAAAAAAAAAAAAAAAAAAACGCACAGAGGGAGCCTGTTTTGATTGTGCACAATCAGTGCCGTAATCAGACTGTCCACCATTCCTGATGAAATTCAAAATAAAGAGCTTCTCACTTAAAACTAAAGGAATATGTGTCCTCAGGTGCAGCGGGAGCCATCAGCAGTCCTAAACTAGCCGTAAATGGTTCACGAGTCCATTAGGACGCGTTGATCAGCAGAGAGGTGGCCTTCAATCTTCGCTCGCAGTAAAGAAGCTCCGAGCCACTGGTTTATTGTGGCAAACTGGAATTCCTCCTTCAGAAGAGCTGCAGAGTGCCCGTTAGCACCCTTTAGTTACACCTTCACGGTTCTGCGTCGCACGTTCTGTCGTTCAAACAAAATCGTTTAAAGGCCTTTTGTTTGCCCGCGATTCCCAGGCGTCATCAGCTTTCACTGATTTTGCCGAAGTTTAGTTAACTTTTCAATATTCCTTTCAGCACGGTGAGGCGGAATGGAAAACTGGATTAAATTTAAAGGGAAGTAGCGTTCCTTGGAGAAATGCATATCACCTGCCGCAGAAAAACGCGCAAACGGTTGGGATGCAGTCTTTGCACGTCGTTGTTTCCCATGAAAAGCAGGCGATCATGTGCATTTCTTTGTCTGTCTGTTAGCAAAATATCCCATGAACCACTGGAGGATGTTGATGAAACGCTCAGATCGATGGACGTACGTGTACAACTGAGTCGACCGGACTGTGCCGCGCATTTGTGGAGACGTTGTTCAGTTTTCCTTCGGCGTTGAGGTCTGAACCCTCCTCTCTGAACTGGTGTGTCCACCACACCGCTCAGATCAGCACCCAAACACAACCTGAGCAATGAGACTCACTGTATGCGAGCCATGAACCCAACTGGGAGTCAACCGTAAAACGGCTTGTGCAAGCATTTTACTAAAAACAGCAACATTCGCGTGGCAATTAAAACTAATCTAAAAATGATAAAAGTCATGACGAGAGTGACAACTTCAAAATAAAAGTGCATAATCTAAAAGCTCTTAAGATGTCTGATTGACGTCTGGACAACAGCAGTTGGACACCTGTCCACCAGACATCAGTTACTCAATAAGCACCGTAGAAAAAGAGCTGAAATACAATAAAATGCGCTGAATTAAAACCCAACTACAGCTGTCAAAGCTGACTCGGACACCTCCAGGAGCACGTATTTGGGTGTAAAGTGGGACAGCAGACACTTCTTCGCAGCAATCAGGCCATAAAGTTGGAGAATTTGGACACGGATGGCTGTGGAATTAATGAGTTATTAAAAACTGTGCAACTTTTAAAAGGAGAGCTGCGATTGTTTTGAATCAGGGTTCTTCAAAAAATTTCTGAACAATTACTATTTCACCAGGAGAAACAGATTTCAGTTCCGACCAGATTGATGAGCTAACGGCTAGTGTGCACGGCGCCAACTCCAGAGTGGATTTCTGCCATCGTGACACAATAACACAACTCCAAACTGCAGTCATTTAAAGAGCTATCGACAACACGCCGACCCCTCGTCACCTTTCCACGGCATCTTCCTTCCAAAGATATCGGAACTATTACTTTGAAGATTTGTGCCGAAGCGTCGGTGTAGAACCGGATCCCGGCACTGGCAGTGAGGCCCCCGCATATAAACATGCACCACTGAGCTCTGGAGCACATAAAAGCTGGGTTTGCTCAAGTAAAGTGGTTTAAACCCATTTGTCAGTCATCAGCTAGCCCAAGCTGGAAAAAAAAAAAAAAAGGGGAGTCCACGGAGAGTACGAGCGGGACTTATTTTATAGAGCATATCAGAGCCTGGGAGGGGAGGGTGGTGGTGGTGGTGGTGGTGG
>NC_051450.1:11843441-11909133 GCF_001649575.2 Kryptolebias marmoratus | reverse complement strand
CAGCTGTGCGTGTGCACGGTCTGCAGCGCCGACTGAAAGGGCAGGAGAAATGCAGCAGGGAATTTTATATGGAGTAATGACTTTTATCTCTCTACTAAATCACAACAGTAGCGTCGGCTGTATTTTATTTTATTTTTTCCTCCTCCTCCAGTTTTACTGCGTCCAGGGGGATGTTTTTTCTGTTTGTTTTGTTTCCCCGTTCGCCGCCCGAGACATTTTTTTCCTGCTCATGCCTTTGCTTTATAGATTTATCACTTTTCTAGGTCAAAGCAGCATCAACGTTGTGGATTCAGGCCACTGCGAAGATGCTGCGAGGTGGGTTTTAGGAGCCGGGGGAGGCTTTTATCGTTTGCAACGATAGCTGAAGAAGCCTTCGTGGGAAGACACGGCAGCCTTTTTGGGCTCTCACAGAGAAAGCAACCCAACACGAGGGGCGTCTTGACAAACTGTGTTGGTTTACGTGATCATTTCTGACGGGGGAGGAGTCAAACACGAAGCTACCATATTTAGTCATGGAGTTTTTGCCATTTGCTGCGTCAGCACATTTCCTGCAGAAACGCTCGCACTCAGGCGTCAATTCAGCTGCCAATTATCTCTCATGTTTCTGGTTTATAACAACATGTCGGCGCATGATAACAGCCGTCTCTGCAGGGCTGGGAGTTAAATGCTTCCAAAACAGAAACAGGACATGGATAAAACGGCATTTGTAGTCATTTTTATTTGCTTTTTTTTTAATTGCATACATTAAAAAAACAACACTTCAAACAAGCATACTCCACACTTTTTTGTCTTTTGGACTTCATAAATTCTCAGTAATGAAGCACAGTAGTTATATGTACTCAGTTACTTACGTACATGTGTTTTGATTGCATAAATTGCAAGCCCTGCCATTTAAATCCTGTTAAGAGGATCTAAAATTTTTTTCAAACAAATCAAATCTCAGTGGGAAAGCAAATCTGCTTCATTAAGATGTTTTAGGAGTGAAAATCTTTCATCTTGTTCAGACTGCAGTCACCTAAATACAGTAGAAGTAATAGTGCATTTGGACTTTATACAATTACGACACGAGAATCTGTGAATGCCTACATGCTGAAGTACAACAGATGACTGAAATTCTGAGCTTTAACAAACCGTCAGAGGTAAGTGCATCGTTTGGATCCTTAAGGCAAAGACGGACTCGAGGCTTGCTCGGCACAGGGAACTGCTGAGTGTGTTTACGTGACTTGATTCGGCTGAGGGAAGCGCTGATGTGCTGCTAGCCTTCTACGTCGTCCCGGCCGACGGGAAACTCTGTGATCGCCTTGGCGATGCGATCAGCTATCGCCCTGCTGCTGGCGACAATCAGCCTGCGAGACATCAAATCGAACGGCCCACCTGGTTGACGGAGAAAAAAAACAAAACTGTTTTTAAAATGTTGCGAACAGTGAACAAACAACAAACTGCTGAATATGGAGTGAGAGCCCGTGAAGCCAGGATCTCACTGGGCTGTGAGTGATGGGGGCTAGTTAGCGACTCAAATGCAGTCTCAGCTAATTCTGTGTTTGCAACCAAGCAACCAGCGAGTCATGTGGCTGCATTCAAACTCATGCATCAAGTGACACCCAAACACTCTGTGGAAAGTTACTGCACTACAACTGTAACGCTGCCATCTTTCTGTAAGATCAACACGAAATTCCTACAAATTGTTAGGGTTTACACGGTCAGCTGTTGAAGGTGTGTTTTAAACAAGAAACTGCCTGTCACTTCTGCAGAACCTGGAAGGTTTCGATAATAAACCACAGAGCGAGTAATACGGAGTCTGTTAGCTCTTTACTGCGACATCGACGAGCCCAACGAGCAGCACAGATGTGTTCCTTTTTGGAGTTCATTGTCAGAGCAAGAAACTCGATACGCCAAACAAGACAAGGCCTCGGCGTCTTATTTCTGCAGCTCTTTCTGAACCAATACGGGTCTGAATTGTTCTTGGGACAGTTCCCTCCCCTGGGACCGGTTCACCAAGGCCCCAGGACCAGCTTGCCCTTGGCAGACTGGATCAAATAGCTTAGGAGTCCTGATGGCCAGGCTTACATGATAAACAACACAGTCAAACATAGTTAACTATAGAAATAATCTTTACTATCAGTTTTGTTTATATCACCATTTTTTTTTAAATAAAACAAAGTTTCTTGTTTATAATGTTCCATTATTCTACTTAAGACATTCTGTTGTATTTTGCTGCCTAGACAAACATTAGAATATGTCAAAATGGGATTTTTCAGCAAGCCTGGGTCCAAAACCTAAAATCAAAATTCTGTTTGGAGCGCAGAGGCACCAGCCGGCACTGCCTAACCTCCGCTTCCCGGGTATTTATGAGAGGAAAGACGGACTATTGGTAACAATTCATAATTCATAAAACAATAACTTCTCTTCCACTGAAACAGCAGCAGCCAATTTTCACAGCAGCGGCGCTCTCCTCCAGCAGTTCTCCCTGCCTTCATTTCGCTCGGTGACTCAGCAGTCCACGCCGGCTTCAGCCCTGATTGCGAGGAGCTCGCGCTCTCCCACCTGAAACGTCCATGATAACTCCCCCGGCTTCGGTAACGATCGCCGCCCCGCCGGCCATGTCCCAGCAGTGGATGCCCATGTGGTAGTAGGCGTCCGCCGAACCGCACGCCACCAGACACATGTTGACAGCCGCACTGCCCGGGCAGCGGATCCTGGGAAATAAGAACGTGATGCTTGTTTCCAGGTTCCAAATGCTCATTTTCATCTAATTAAATCTCATTTACAAAGAAAATTCTTTTTTTTTTTTTTTTCTTAAATCACATTCAGAAGTTGTATTTGTCATAGTTAAGAGTCTAACTGCTGTGCTGGATATGAATTATAATATTGTTTCGAGTTTTTTCTCTTTAATTAGAGCTTGCGATGGTAATTTTTCTTCTCAGAGCAGCAAAATGAACAACAGGTGGCTTTTATTGTGAAGAAGCCACAAGAAACCCAATGTAATGGTCACGGAGCACAGCACAGACCAGACTTATTAACCAAAACAGTGTCTAGAGAACACATGGTGATTTTAAGCATGTTTTCTTCAGCCACAGAAAGCTGTTACTGCAGTCTTATTGTGAAGGGATCATATTTGTGTAAAATTTGTGGTTTCTATTACAGTGTGCTTTGACAGGGCTGGGTTTGAATGATTATAAACAACTAAAGCAACCTTGTCTTTGTTGTTTTCAAATCTAACGCCACCAGTGAACCCAGAGGTCAGGATTGCTGCTTGTACGTGTGCAAATATTTACCCATGAACAGGGATGGTCAGGATGGTCCTGATGTTGGCCAACAGGGTTTGAAAATGCTCCGGGTCGTTCTTGAAACCCATTTCAGTCAGCACCATAGACTGGTTAATATCTTGGATGGAAACAATAAATAAAAGTCATTTATCTGCTTTATTCGCCCCCTTGAGCAAACAGTTTTACAAGCAGACGTTCGGCTCCACCTAGTGGATTTGTTTTGTAACTGCAACTCCACAGTCTTGTTCAATTTACAGCCTTAGGACTCACCTTGTTGTCCGGACACTTTGATCGGGACTCCGTTGCAGAATGCTCCCTTTCCTCTCCGCGCCGTGTACATTTTGTCCTCGATGCAGCTGTAGACAATCCCAAACTCGATCTGAGGCCAAAACGCAGCACAGAAAACTGCACCGATTAATGCAAAGCGGGAGGAGCGCTATAAATAGAACAGCAGCTGTATAAAAGCAGATTGTATTGTTTAGAAGTCCGCAAGATGACAAAGGGGTTAAAGTCTCTTTATCGTCGAGAAATCACAGCAAAGAAACGTGGGATTTGCACACGTTGAAGCTTACCTCTTTCTTCACGGTGAAGCCGATTGATACAGACACAAATGGGAACCTGAGCAACAGAAACGAACAAATAAAAACATCCATTTAATGAACTCCCTTTAGATTCGAGCTCTGAGGAGTCAGTTTCTATTATCAGTTCAGTTTCATCTGGGCTGTCTAATTATCCCTGAAGACAATCCAAGAGAGGACAACCCAAAAAAAAGGGAGCTAATTAAAAGATAAAAATAGTTACACGAGGGACGAAGATTTATATATAAAAAAAATCTCTTCCATTGCAGTTATCAAGCTTTGAAGAGAGGACTGAACAGAGGTTAGTAGTACCTGTGGACAAAGTTGGTGGTCCCGTCGATGGGGTCGATGATCCAGGTGGGATTGTCGGTTAGAACGCTGGAGGCGCCCGCTGCTACTGACTCCTCGCCGATGAAGCTTCAAAATTAAAGACAAGGAAAGAAATAAACAATATTTGACCTGCGATGAACTCGACTCAGTTCAAAAGTGGAGGCGAAGGTTGGGTTAGGGTTGGATGATGTGGACTTTGTTGACTCTGGTGTTAAACGCGGTGAACACCTAGCTCTATATTCATCTGCAAACTTAGAAAAAGGCCAGAAAAAGAGGCTGGCACGGGCAACAGCTTGTCAAAGTCTCCCGTTGTCATAGAAACAAAATAGAGACCGCAACATCCTCTCAAGAGAAAGAAAACGAAACAATAAATGATCTGAGGAGGCAAGGCAATAACTTTATAATCTTCACATCTACATGACAATATCCATGTTTTTAAAATGATTTTAAATCTGCAAACGTTTTTCCTATTTCATGGCAGGTCGAAACGTTGAACATTTGTTAAAAATAAACACGAGTTCACACGTCCTTGATTTAATTTCTTTCATTTTGAGCATAAAGTAACAAAATCAAGCAAACCAACAACAAATCTTTCTGTTTCACATTTAGAAAAAGGGTCCCTGCAGTGTGTTTTGTGCTGCATTTTGGATTTTATTAATTCCAGTAACTGAATAAAAGCTATATTTCATCTGAATAAGTAGACATTTACAGACTATATTTAGAGCTTAATTTTAGTGTTAATCCTCACTTTAAGTTTCCTCTCTTCCTGTGCCTTACATTCCAGTGATCCAAACTGTGGGACTATTTAATACTAAGTGTGTCAAACTCAAGGCTAATGAGCAAGATGTAGCCCATGTTATTACTTCATTTGGCCCAAAATATAGTATTTTATATGTACGTACTATAACTGGCACCTGGATCTAAACTACACACACTACTAAGACTAGGAATTTCAGACTGCGCTAGAATAACTAGAGTGCTGTCATGTCAATAAGGGCTTACAAGTCCTCATTAGTAATAGTAAACAGGAAATTATGAAACCAGCAAAGAAGGAAAGAAGTGTGGTTTCAGAGCTAACCTTCTGGGACATGCAAATGCTTTAAAAAGAAAAGCTTCAGTCACTTTCTGTGCTGCTAGTCTGTTTCTCTATCGCTGCACATTTTCACTTAAAAAGAAGCACTTGCTGCTGATTTGATGCAGCAATTGGTCAGCTTTAAAGCCCAGAAAATTAAGTTTGGATTCTTCAGTTATTTGTCTGATTTTGATGTGGACAGAGCACCAACGAACGTCCACACGGAGCTGATTGAACTTGTGCAGATATTAGAGAAGAAGTCAAATATCTGGCATGAGGTAACATGGGTTCAACAGAGCACATCAGAGCAACAGAGTGTAAAATAAAACTTACACAAGCTCTGTGTAGGACAGGAAACATGAACAAAACAGCTGTGGGAAAACAAAGAATATATCCCTGAGATTAAATTAAAAACACAGCTCTTTTTAAATAACAACTCAGCCGGCTCGTTGGTTCCTTCTCATGTTGTGGTTTGCCAGCGGAAGCAGGGTACCTGTGTGTGGGGTATTTCCCCTTTATGGAAGAAATAATGAGCTGCTCCACTTTCTGGTCCGTCTCGGTCACCAGGTCAACCGGCGAGCTCTTCTGCATGACGGCTATGTCCTTCTGGAGCGCCTCGCGGATCATCTGGCAGGAACACGACAACAACAAACTACATCTGCTGCTCTAAGGAACCAAAAATGGACTGTTCTGGTGACATATCACTACATCTTTATGACTTTATTTAGTCTGGCTGCTCCTCACATATGTTATAAGACATCTATGATTCTGATCATTCAGAATCTATTGGAAACTTTACATAACAGCCTTTTTAACACACATAATAAGTCATCTATTACAGCAAACAAATAAGCATTTTTTTGTGACCATTTCTTTCTGATGTAGCCTTTATGCGTATTTTTGTGCTATTTTGGTCCCTTAAATGCATTAGGTGTGTGTTAAAAGACTTCCTGATAAAAGTAACAGAACTGGCTCTAAGTGCACAAAGTTAATCCGGGTTTCCGGATCAATCCGAATCCAAAATAGTCTCCTTAAACCGTGTCTCCTTACCTTCCCTGCCTGTTTGGTGACCTCTACACAGAAGTCCATACATTCCTGCCAAGCATCACTCATATTGAAGCAGGAGAGGAGCAGATATTATGCTGAAAAGACTCGTGGGAGGAAGCACGACTTCCCGTAGTCGTTTGTGGAGTAGTAATAACACTTTAAGACACGAATGATGAGATGGAGTGAAGAGTTAGCTTTAAAAAGGCAACAAAAAAGAAAACAAGAGAAAAAAGATTAGCTTCTGTTAGCTTGTCAGTTTACAGGAAACCATGGGTAGGTTAACCTAATTAAAACCATAAAAAATATATCAAAATAAAACAGACAACAATAAACTCTGGCAATTAAGCAGTAGCTTTAATTTGCGTTGTCAAAATTTAAAAAAGCTAATTTTACCGACCTGCAGACTACACTGACATGCTAACGCCTTAGCATTGAGTTTTAGCTAAAAGGAGAGGGTGGGGCTAAACAAAACGCTTCTTTCATTGGCCAATCAATGACTATGGAAATTAAAACCTTTGCTTTCATTGGCTAGAAGGCTATCACGTGTGCGTACAGTAACCAATTAGATCTGAACTGCGCTGTCTTCATTACCCCAGAAGTTAGGCTGCATGTTAAATGTGGATGAAAACAACACTAAGAATTTATTTAGTAGGACTTTATTTATTTTTAAATAGATCTGTAGCTTAAGCTCTCATACCGTATAACAAACTTCAATGCTTTTTCTTAAGAATATTGTAAATAAAATGATGAAGGGATTCTCTCTGCTCTCACAGTTTCTTGCAAACCTGTTGTTCTGCCAGGAGGTGGCAGCAGACACGTTTATAATCACAGTAGGAAAACAATAGAAGGCAATTCTTTCTGATTGCATCAACAATTATAAATAACATCTCTCCTATGATAAAAGTTTAGAATGAAGTGAAGGGCTCTGCCTTTATGAGGGGAAATTGATCAAGTCACAATTAAATAATTAACAAGCTGGCCTTATTTATATTATTTCAAAGTAGGATGTTTATATTAATTCTCCACAAAAATACAGTGTAATTAGACATTGAACTGTATCGTTCAGTGTTTAGATTTAATCATAAAGGGATTATGTGTTTTTTCTATGAGTTTTTCTGTTGTTGTTGTTGTTCTAACTTGTAAAAATACCAACAACAAATTATTACAGAGCTCTAACTTCATAATGTCACAAACACCCACCATGTTGTGTTGTCTGTATTTCAAGCTTTAAGCACATTTTACAGCTCCGAGCTTCTGCTTTGTGGGAAAATGTGAAGGAACGGCTCTTTTGATTGTAAAAGTTGCTGATCCCCGGGGTAAATTTAACCTTTGGCTCAGCACTTTTTGACAAAAAGACAAATTCAATCTTACAGAAACACTTTTACTCAGAGTGCCAAAAAAGCAGTCAGCTCTATTAGCCTGAGGCACAATCTCCTTTATGCTGCAGGTTTAGCTGGAAATGGCCTGTCTGTGAGAAAGTCAAAGCTATAATTTCCTTTAAGCTGTTGTGTAAGGTGACTGAAAACAGCTGGGCTTAAAATGTATTTAATATTCTGGGGCAAAAATGACTAAAACCAAAAAACAGACTAGAGAAAACACAAACTAACAAAGAAATAAATGCAACAAAAATAACACAGAAGCAATAAATGCAAAAGCATTAAAAAAAATCAAAGCACATAAAAGCAAATGTATAAAATTAAAATGTAAGAATATCCAATATCCAAAACATAACAAATATATAAAAACAAACACAGGCTATTTAATTAAAATGAATAAATTCAATAAAAAATAAGCTCTATCAAATAAATAAGTTTTCATCTTGGTTTTAAAGGCAGGGAGAGTGCTGCTGTTTCGTACTCAAACAGTGATCTGATTCCAGAGGAGGGGAGCCTGAAAATAAAAAGCTTTCCCTCCCATTCTAGTTGTCGAGATTCTTGGAAGACCTCCATGAGATCCAAGAAACCTGGTGGCAGTCATTTAACGTCTTTGTTGGCTGTTGCAGTTAATCTTATAAAAACAGCACCGACTGTGACTTTTAAAAAAAGGGAAAGATGTTTGAAAGTGCTGCTTCTTTATTCAAAACTGAATCCGGTAACACCCCGCATGGAAATCATTACAATCACTCTAAAACAAAAAAAAACACAGCAAAATGTCTGAAATCATCTCCAGTGGATGTTTGCCTGTCATATCAGAATCTATCCTTCAGTCTGTGGTGCAAATGTCCCGGAGAACAGCTTGCACTTTGTTCAGGGAGATTCCTGCCAGAACCATAATGGGAGTCATGAGGATCTTCTCTTTGCAACGGGAAGCCTGAGAAAACCCCCGTCTTCATCTGTCCTTTGAGACGGTCTGAGGGTTGGCAGGGAGATGTGTTTGTTAACTCGTAAAAACCAGCCTGTATAGTCGTTATTTCTGAGTGGAAGGTACGCATCAAATCCTGGAAACACATCAGTGACGTTGTAAACATATATGAGGAGTCCAAACGGGACGTGGGTGAGGTTTGGCATTTTTTCCGAAGATTTGCCAAATTATTCGTAAACGCCTGTTTCATTTCAAATAATTGGAATCTGTTTTTAAAAATGTGTTTCAACCGCCTAATGCTAGCTCGTGGAATTCTAGTAATTTATGTACAGTGGGTTTAAAAGGTATTCAAACCCTCTTCACTATTTTGCAATTTTGTTATGTTGAAGCCTGATGCTACAGTTTGCTGTTTTTTTTCTAACTAATCTACAATCTGTGCAAGTTTATTAAAAAGAAAAGACAGAAATATCACATTTACATAAGTATTCATACTTTTTCTTTGTACTGAGTTGAAGTACCTTTGGCAACAATTGGTTTCTTCCAGATGTAAAGTTTAAAATTTCATCAGAACTCATAATCTGGTTCCGTACAGTCTGACGGTCCTTGAAGCGCACCGAGGAGAGGCTTCCATCGAGCCACTTTGCCAATAAGGCCCAGACTGGTGGAGTCCTGCAGTTATGGTGGTCCTTCAGGAACTTAGTCCCATCTTCACTCAGGAACCCTGAAGCTCAGTCAAAATGATCACTGGATTTTAAAATACTGTGGCATCAAGCTTTGGAGAGTAAAGGAGGAGTCAATACTTTCTAAAGCCAGTCTGTCTTTCACAAGCTGCTGCCTGTTTGGACCGCTCTGGAAAAAAGACAATGCAGGAAAATGTTAATTAGTTGGATGTGTGTCAGCCCTAGGCAGTTTAATAGTTGGAACTAATCCTGCTGCCAAATTCAAAGTTGTGGTGTGTTTCCTTCTTTACAGGCTCATCAGTCAAAAAGTGGTTTGATTTCATCATCATGCCTTCGGTGACATCTGCTTCCTTTGTAACAATCAGCATCACCATATGTACGTGATTCCCTCTGACTTTCCCACAGTGTTCATATCGTCATCCCTTTACTTAGGATCTTGTTTACAGGAGAATGAGCCGCTCTCACATGTAGTAAATAATGTCTTTGTGACCATCCCAAAGGGTTTAGTACTCTTCCGCTCTGCAGGAGGCAGGTAGGAGGACAGCTTGGGACCACCCCTAACATTAAACCCATCGTGATTGGAAGATGTTTCACTTACACCACTCTGGTTAACCCCAGCATAAGGTAAGGTGGACCTCTATGGCAAGCTGTTATGTATTTATTTGATATCCTTTATATCAAGCAGCATTTTTTTAATCACTAATTCACAACTACACTGCACCTGTTGCACATTTGGTCGCACTAGTTCAACAAACACTTTTACAAGTACCCCCCCCCCCTTTTTTTTTTTCCTAACTAGCAGCCCTTTTGCCCAACTTGTTGGACCAGAAACCATACTAGTCACCTATTTTACCTATTTTACCACACTAGTAGCCCAAAAGTCTCAACTAGTTGGCTTTTTAAGACACTAGTAGACCACTGGACCAAACTAGTCAGCAACTGTGTTGTACAACTTAACTAGTAAGCTTCAAACACCCTTACATGTTATCTAGTCAACACAAATATATGACTATTAGTCGACTAGTGACTGTCCAATGTGCACACTAGTCGACTAGAGCGACTAATAAACTCTAAAATGTCTACTAGTTGATTAGTGTACCTACAAAGCTGCTACTAATGCCTACAATGTCCACTGTTTGACTAGTTAAAGCTTTTGGGGCCTCACTAGTTAACTAGTGTGCATAAAACATTGACTAGTTACCAATGAGACTGACTTCAAAAGTTAGTCAGCTGTAGATGTAAATCCAATGATTACTATGTGAGGGTTTCATTCGAATCTGACCACCAGTTCATGAGATATTTTGCTAACGCACGAACAAAGACACACACAGACGAGGGCCTTCAGCAACTAGATCCATTCAAGAATATTCAAGTGATAAAGTGAGATAACTAACAACTTATTGCATCCTTAAAATGTCATCAAGTTAAGAAAACGTCAGCCCAGTTTCCACAAATCCTTTTTCTCTTCGGATAAAACCTCTAAGATAAGCAAACGCCTTAGCAATTATAGAAATTCGGGCAACCTTTTCTCTTAAGATAAACAAGCTAATCGTAGTTTTGGTTGTTCCCAGTTCGGTTTTGGTCACATGTTGATTATTGTCTGATGCCTCCCTGTCCTCTGTCTGGGCAGGTATGACTGTGAAGACATCTGGAGACATTTTGAGGAGGCAGTTGTCCATCAGTCCTCGTGCAACGTGACAGAGGAACATTATTATGAGATGTTCAACGCCATGCCACAAATCTGGCCGTGTGACAGGGTCAGAGCAGGACTGGAGAGGTTTAGATCCAAGCAGTTGTTTATAACATTTGCACTAATACTAGTTTTCTTTCCTCTGTTTAGTTCCTTTTCTGGAGTAAAACCAGGACACTGATGCACAGCTTTGCAGCTGTTTTTCGACACTTTTGGACGCTGGAAGACACGCTGGTTGGATACATGTTTAATGACCTCATCTGGTGTGGTCAGGAGGAAGACTCTGGTAGGTGGGGTTTAAATATTACAAGACAAAGATCTTAAAAAAATTAATCTGGATCTTTTTTATTATGCCACATACAAGACAAATGATATCATCTAGACCTCTATATTTCTCTATAATATATATTTATTTGAATCTAAAATTATACTATATATTTATTTGATGCAGACTTTGATTTCAACTCTTGCCCAGAGTGGTCCACATGTGGAACTCATCCAGTTTTCTCCTTGTGGAAGCAGGCCTCGCAAAATGTGAGTCCGGGTTCCCATACCAACATTCTGTTCTTTTTATCAGCTGCTGCGGATAAGCTCTCGTTGGACTTTATTCACTCCTGGTTTAGTTTGCAGAAATGGCATGCGGCAACATCACCGTATTGCTGAATGGGTCTATTGCAAACGCGTTCAGCAGAAAAAGGTAAGGAGACAACGGCTGACAGTTCCGGCGCTGTCAGATTTTACTGGCAGGCTAACACGTTTTGAACGGGTTTTTTTTGGGTTTTTTTTACAGCATGTTTGGAAGTGTTGAACTGGACGGCCTGAACCCTCAAAGAGTCAACTATGTCAACATTAAAGTGATGACCAATCTGCAGGGGCCACACGTGTGAGGAGGAAAACAAGCAAATGTTTTGGCTGATTCTTACAAGCGGTCCAATCTGGCCTCAAAAATATATATTTTTGTCAATCAATCTATTGTCAATATTTAGTAAGTTGAAACAATTAGTTAACTTAAAATGATATTTTAAATCTCCTGAAGTGGGATTCTGTGGAAAGGTTATGCACAATTAGTATCTTACCTGTTTTAGATGGCTCTTTGAGCAGCTTTAGTTTGGAGAAATAGGCTTTAAAGCCGTTCTAAACCTCACAAATGTCGGCTCACGATAAAACTGATGCACCAGTCGTGTGTGTGTGTGTGTGTGTATGTATTTGTAACTTGCCCCATGCTCCACAAGTTGAACATTGTAAACAAGTTTGTTACTATAGGTATGCATACAACCAGACAAAAGTCCAAAGAGTGTGATCATTGCAGATATTACATAAACGTCAAAAAGCCCTTGACGAACCTTTGTAGTCACGTTTTTGTCTGAAAACTGTACTCCATCTGCACAACTCTTCTTCTTGTGCCTTTCCGGCTGCATACAGCTGTTTTTTTCAGTAGAGACACTTGTTGTTTAACAGAAAACTGAGTGCTTTAATCTCTGAAGTGCAAGCATAAACAGCAACTGCTGTCTTGTCCATACTGGTATAGTAAACTCCATTACTCTTCTATCATTATTCCCCCACTGAGCCATCAGTAACATATTAAACAATTGGTAACCAAATAATAATATCCGTGGAGAAAAAAATAAATAATATATTGTGACATTTTTGTCCTTTTCTATAGAGAATCGTGCAGGGAAGGATCTATTGTAGATCTGATCCAAATCCTCCAGTCCAGAGGTTTCCGTTGGACCTGTACGGACAGTGATCCGTAAGTGAACACTGAAAAAGTTTCTCACATTGTGACATTTTGGGAAGTTTCATGAGAGGATTATCATCAACTCTTTGGTCCACAATTACGGCATTAGATAGAACTCAGGCCTATGTTATGCAAGAGAAAATTAGAAAGAAAAAAGAAACTCAGCTGCCAAATTCCAACATTTACGAGCAATCTTCTTCTTCTTCTTCTGCTTCTTCTGCTTCTTCTTTTTCTTTTGTCTGTTCCCTTCTCAGGAGTCGCCATAGTGAGTCATCCTCCTCCATCTAACTCTGTCTTCTGTGTCCTCTGTCCTCACTCCAACTACCTTCATGTCCTCTCCAACTGCATCCATATGTCTCCTCCTTGTCTGTAACATCCTTCTACTAATATACCCACTGTCCCTCCTCTGCACATGTCCAAACCGTCTCAGTCTGGCCTCTCTAACATTATCTCCCAGTCCTTCAACCTGTGCTGTACCTCTGATGACCTAATTCCTAATCCTGTCCATCCTTGTCCCTCCCAAGGAGAACCTCAACATCTTCAGCTGTGCCACTTCCAGCTCTGTCTCTTGTGTTTTTGCCTCCAAACCATACAATGTAGTTGGTCTCACCACTGTCTTGTAAACCTTTCCTTTGACCTTTTTTACCACCTTTTGTTACAAATCACTCCTGAAACTTTTCTCCATCCACTCCATCCTGTCTGGACTCTCTTCTTCACCTCTTTACCACACGCCCTGTTTTCCTGGACAATCGACCCTAAGTACTTGAAGTCCTGCACCTTTGTGACCTCAGGTCCTTGTAGCCTCACTGTTCCACCTGCCTCCCTCTCATTCACACACAGGTAGTCTGTCTCGCTACGGCTGACTTTCATTCCTCATCTTTCAAGTGCACACCTGCCCCCCTCCAGGCTCTCTTCCACCTGTTCCCTGTTCTCACCACAGATCATAATCTAAACTGCCTAAAGGCTTTTTGCACTCATCTCAAACTCATCTACACAGCAGCCAGTCAGAAAAGTAAAGAGGTAACAGATCACTGGCTGTTCTTTTAGGACGTCAACTTGTTCAATCTGAAGGCAAAAACAAATTGATAAAATACTATATAACTATCTTATTGATAGATGATTTCGTGGCTTTCAAAGTGACCTTTCAGATGAGAGCACCTGAATTAACCTAAATCCTTTTGTTCTCAGGACCCTCAGGATCCTCCAGTGCATCCAGGACCTGACGCAGCCCGACTGCAGACACATGGAAACATGATGCAGCAAAAGAGTCTTACATCCAACTGGATCGCCTTCAAACACCCCACGTTGGGCTCTGATATTTCAACTTAAAGTGTCCCTATCTTGTAGCTAAAGTCCAAAACAGACTGAAAAACTATAATAATGGACCAAAGACAATAAATAAAGGAAACAGCCCGGGCTCATCAGTCTGTGAGCTACTTCCTTTGCAGTAAGAGCACATTTTAGAGAACTGATAAATATACATATTTCTATTGAATTACTAACTCTTTCTCACAATATGGGTATGTTTGTTCTGTCTCTTTGAAATCAAACAGTAGACCTTAACATAGTGTGTGAACTGTGTAACACACTTGAACCTTTTTTTTTTTTTTGTCCTTCCACAATGAGATGCTTTTTTCCAGCCAGGATCTTGTGCAGTTACCCCATTGTATTGTGGTTCCAAGTTAAATATAAATGTGACTGCAATCCGTACTTTTCATTATGGAACAATGTGAATAGGTTAGGAGACATGTTCTCAGGCTTTCATCTGCATTCATAGAAAGCTGACAAACTTGTTTACTGGAGTCGTTAACCTCTCATTTTCTTTCATCTGACTACATCCCTCCACACGCCCCACTACTGACAGCTCAGTTTGTTATTGTTGTCAAACAGGAATCAAAAAACAATTTAAGCACTACTATGACTTTGTTGTAAGGAGGACAAGTTTCATACCACAGGTAACAGCTGTTTGCTTGGAGCTGAAAACATGTTCAAACGTGCACTATCCACAGCAAATGGTGAACTCTGCTGATCGTGTGCCCTTCATCTCCTGCATGGTACGTTTTAAATAAATTATAAGCAAGCATTTTGTATAAGTATTATAAGCTACAATACACATGTGCATCTGTACATATGTCATCAGATGCTGGTTGACAGAAATGAGGAGTATTTGCCTCACTCCTCTGGCTTCCAGTAGCTTACAAGATTTATTTTAAGCTTTTGTTTTTAAAGCTCATAATGGTCTGGCCTTGTTCTATAAAGGATATTTTACATATTTCTTCTAGAACAACCAGTCAACCAACTAAATGGTCCAAAAGCTAAGCACATGAGAAGAGCAGATTGTGCTTTTTGCAGTCGTTGGGTTTAATTTGTGAAATAATTTACACAACTATATAAGAATTTCTAAAAGCTTGGAAACCTTCAAGTCTTTTTGTTCTCATTTTAGCTCAAGTATGTGCAACAAACTTGATTTTACTGATCGTACGTTTTTGTTGAGTGATGTCACAAGTTATTAGTTTGTTATTCTTGATTTCAAATTTTGTGTTTCCAGCATTTTTATGTGACATCAGTTAATTACTTTTAGTGTAGTTATCATTTTGTTTTTGCCACTTTAATGTAAAACTTGTTTGTTCATAAAATGTCTAAGCTGTGGTGCAAATGCGTCTAAATTACATGCAATTAAAACCTTAGAAATGTCTCTTGTTCTAACATAAATACCCAAAAGAGATGTAGAAATCATAATGCAAAAAAGTCCCCAAGTTATTGAAATATCCAATATTTTGCATGTGTTTAAATAACAATAATAATTAATAATCACACTCAAGCGTTTTCTTGCACTTCACAATATTTCAGAAAAAAAAATCTGTTTTTAATTAATTAAATCATTACTAAACAGTGGGCGTTCTGTACATTGAACGTGAGGGGATTTAATTTATTTTAATAATAACATTTTTCTCCTTTTACTTGTGGGTTATTGAATCAAGTTAAAACAACTCCGTACCTTTTTTACCAAGCCGTCCTTGAACGCAACAGATTCCTCACTTTAGAGTCAACGGGGCCGCGCGCCGGATCGCTTTATTGGTTCGCGTGGCCGGTGTTGCCAGGTATAAGGTAACTTTCGTATTTAAACGACAGTTTTAGGTGTTAAAAAAAAAACAAATATGCAATAGCTTTGACATCTCTGTCCCTGCCTTCACCTCCACCACTAAGCAAAAAAGCGCGCCCCCCGCCCGCACATATACGACAGTTTAGGTCAAAACGCGATAGTTTTAAAGCAGCAGTACGATAGTTCGTCATTTTCTATTTGGCAACCCACTCCACACTATAAATAGCGGTCCGAGCCGTAGTCATATAGCAGTGACAACAAACACCTTGTGAGCGGAAGTTCGTGTGAAGAAATAGTTTTTGTTTTAATGGAGCAGGGGGAGTTCGGTGGTCCGGGGAAGAGACGGAGGAGATGTAGCTTCATATTGGGCGTGCTCGCTGTCCTGCTTCTCATCGTCATCCTCGCCGTCGTTTTGGGACTGACCCTGCGCGAGGATAGCAATGACCTTAAGCCTACATTTCTCAACAGGTGCCAACAGTTCCAAGTGTAAGTGTTGCTGCTTTTTATTTGATTTTATTTGACTCATTCATTTATTTTTACTGTGCGTGTATCATGGGAGTGTCTCAGCCTGATAAGGTCAGCTCAGTGTCAGAATAAAGTAAATTCTAACAGCACAAAATGTAGTTTTGTTTCATTTTAAGCCTGAACCAGTGCAGTCAGAAAACACCCACCATGTCCACTTCTTTCTGTGTCAAGTCACTGTCGACTGGAGATAGGATTAAGGACAAGCTATATTGGCTGTTTTGACCTACCTTGACACACACTAAAAGAGTTTCTACAAAAACATTAAATAATCAAGTTTAATGCAACTTTACAGTCACAATAATCCCTCTGAGTTTTGGTGATTGGCCCACATGTTGGTCCATTTTGACTTGTTATTGACCGCCCTGTATCGTTTAAACTTGAACTAGAAATAATTTGAATATTCTTGTTACAGTTTCAGAAAAGAGGGACAGTTTAAATCAGCCCTTTTTTATTTTGTTTTGCTTCACAGACTTTCTTGTCACTCCTTTTTAAGTGGTCTTGATCAGTAGTTTTCGCAGGGCTTCTGAAGCGTCTGTCTGTATGGTTTTTTTTTCTTTAGATTTTCTTTTCTGTTCAGTCTTTGTTCTGGACTATGGCGGCTTTTTATTACTCGTTCTCTACAGCTGGTGAACAGCTGCAGCCAAAAAAAACTGAATCGTTTTTGGCTGCAGGGGAAAAACAGAGCGTAAAAATTCAGTTGGAAATGTTTTTAATTATTTTTTTTTCTTCCCTTGAGTTTAGGAGTTGTTTTGTGCCTGAATGATTTACAAGTCAGAGTTGGGGGAATTAAAAAACCAATACTAGCAACAGTTTTTCTGAAAATGGTCACACCCTAGCAGGGCCGTAGCCAGACTTTAAAAAATACTGAGGTCAACCACTCATTATCCCCCTGCACATCAGTTCCAATGAAGACCAAAACTTAATTATATAGAAGCATTTATTTAAAACAAGTGACTTGAATGTGTATATGACATGTGTTTGTAAATCCATGGGGCTCAATGTCATCTGAAGCAACAGAGGACTCAGGGCACAACCATGATGACTCACTGAAATTACATGAATTAGTTTATATGAATGTTGATTCAAAACACAAGATTTTACCTTTTTATCAAATTCCAGTGAGGTGTTGTCGTTTTGGAGCTGGACCAGTTCTAGTGTGGTCCAGATGTAAAAAAAAATAAGAACTAAAATCCCCCTTTATTGAGGTTTCACAAATCACATACTTGGTTTAAATGTTCTGCAATCAGTGCAGAATAATCTGCTCCAGGTTTGAAGTGTCTAGGTGTTGTAGTTTTTTAACTAGAGTAGATTAAAGATGCTGACGGGAGTGAAAAATTAGGTGGAATCTCCCTTTAGCCATTTTTCGAATCGGAAACCAACTTCAGCTTCGTGGAATTGAAGGAGAATATTTTCAGCGAGCTACCTCGGTTGTGTTTCACCGTAAGTGGCGCTCTTCTTCTTCTTCTTCTGGTCTTTATTTTAGCAGAAAGGTACGCAAAGCTGCACTCTTCTTTGTAGACATTGAGTTTGGCTGCAGCTGCACACAGTTGCAGCGCCTCCTACAGTAAACTGGTGGAGCTACGCAGAGAACCACTCCATTCAAAAGTGTTGTTTTGATTAATTTTTTTTATTATATACACAGCAGAAAAACACTGAGGTCCGGACCTCGGTGTCCTCAATGGTAGCTACGGCCCTGCACCCTAGACTGAAAATGCAAGAAAAATGCAATCAGAGACCTTCAGAAAACCCCATATTTTATGTTTCACCCTCCAGAAAAAACTGCCAACATGCATGGGAAGTGTTCCAACAAGCCTATGTGGACAAAGATCCCTGTAACGTTTCCATGGAAGCCTACGATCCCTTCATTGAGGCAACCAGCTTTACACCTTCGTGCAACAGAGTAAGAATCTGTTCACTCAGCCTGTTCAGATGTGTGTGGTGAGGCGGAAAAAAAAAAAAAGTTTAACGATGTCATTTATTAACTGTGTTTGGGGGCTAGATGATGTTCTGGAGCAAGACAAAGGATGTGGTCCACGAATTTACTGAGAAGAAAGAGTGTTTTCAGACCCTGGAGGACACTGTTCTGGGATCTGTCCTGGACGGGCTGACCTGGTGTGGAAAGAAGGGCAGCTCTGGTAAGAGTCCTGAACAAAAATATGTCCCCCCCCCCGTGACTGGTTTAGTGTATAGAAAGGAGTAATGGTACTTGCTTGTCCCTACATGTCAAATGAACATGCAAAACATGGGAGGCGTTCCTGCGACTTTCTCGCCGCGAGGCGACAGCTCTAACCGCTGCACCCCCATGCCGCTCCCCACTGATATTAATTATATCCTTTTCATGAGAGATAGTTAAAATTCTGAAAAGTGCTGCCAGTCTTGTCTGTGTTGCTTTTTACTTTTCATATCAATTATTAGAACTGATACTGACAGTAGTTAAGTTTTTGTTACTTTTTTCCTGTTTCGAACCCACTGAGAGGTTGGGCCATCCCTCACATCAAAAAAGGCATAAAACACAAAACTGTTTGACCATAAGGGTTTGCCATCAAATTATGCTTGTTTGAGCAGGTGTTTTAAACTTCTGTTTGGGGGGAAAAAAATGCTGTACTTTTTCAAATAAAAGATGAATTCTCATAAACTGGAGTAATGCTTGTTAGCTGAGTTGGAAAAATCCAAATGAGGACGCTGGATCTGAGTGAAGATCGGGAACTTTAAAAAAATTTAAAAAAAAAACACAAGGCAAACCAGTGAACGGCAAAAGAGCCAAGTGACCAGGATAACAGGATTAACAGGAGGATCTGACAATGAGGTGAACCAGGAGTATAAATACCGGAGCGGGTGATTACTGAGTGAAGCGCAGGTGAGCTGATTACAGATTAAAAAGTAGACACGGGTGGAGCTGGGAGTCAGAACTGCTGAGGAAATGTGAGGGCTGAAATTGTACAAGAACACAAGGAAACTCGAGGAAATCATACTGGGAACAGTTGACAAAATCCCTTACGTCGTGACATTACCATACCTCCTCTAAAGGTAACATCTCACTGCACTGTACCCCCGTAGATTAATTTCTAAACGTGTGGGAGGCCGGGCAACCAAATAATGTCTGTGACAGTTTTGCAAGTGGTGCACATGACAACAAGCTACCTTTTTTTTAAAAGTTAGTGACTCAAAACGTGGCCATTTGGTTGTCTGGATGTGCTCTGAAGTTAATACAGTAAATCAGTAAATGGGGCGGGTGGGGGAGCAGAGGTGGGTGGGTGTGCTCCTATGTGCAATTGGTAAAATGCAGAGAACAAAACTGACCGGAACACTAAGAAATCGGTGAGACCGCAACAAAAAAAATACAAAATTAGCCCATTTTCTTGCAAATTGAGGTCCCCTACCAGCCTCCAAGTCTACAACCTGAAAAGATGGCTCCTGATTTGCCGTGGAGCCGTGGTCGGGGTCGGAGCTGTCGCTCTCTTTAAGGGACAACTGCACGCCCCCAAAATGACCCGCTCTCCTCTTCCCAAGTGACAGGATCAGATCTGAGGAGCCTCCAAAGCTCATCGAGATTCCTCCTCCGCCTACATCATAAATCCTAGCCGTTCCGGGGTTGTTTACGAGCCAGGGCTTGGACAGGCGAATCTCAGCTACTCAAAGTTTCCTCTGAGGACATAACTTCCCATCGACAGCATCAGAAAAAGTCTTTACTGCTTGAAGGGATGCTGTAGACAGTAGATTAGATAAGTGAGGGGTACACCCAGATGTTGTTGGGGTTGTAGAGACACAGCATTGGCATCGTAGATTTATTTTTTTGTTGTTGTTTGTGGTTTGTTTTGTTTTTTTTTGCTCCCCAGCTAAGAAATTCAAACTTGCCTGCTGGGTCCATTTTGCGGTCAGATCCTCCTGTCGTGAAAGGCGAGGCGAGGTTGTTGGAAAGTTCCAAATGCAGACACACACACACACGGGGAAGCAGGATCAGGATAAAGATCTATAACTTTAATCACAAAAATCCGAGGCAAACAGTGAGCGGCAGCAGAGCAAAGTGACCAGGATAACAGGATTAACAGGAGGATCTGACGACGGACTGAGGTAAACCAGGAGTATAAATACTAGGAGGGGTGATTACTGAGCAAAACACAGGTGAGCTGATTACAGATGAACAAAACTGACCCGGAAGTTAGAACCTCTGAGGCTAAAATAAAAGAACATGAGGAACCTCAAGAGGAAAACAAATAAGATCTCACTCAGATGTTTTGGCTTGACAGTGCTATCACATGTGGTTTGTGTCACCTATAACAGTGGCCCCCAACCTTTTTAGCTCCACGGACCGGTTCATTATCAGACTGTATTTTCACGGACCGGCCTTTAAAGGTGTTGGATAAATGCAACAAAATAAAATGATACGAGCGGCATGAAAACGGGGGTATTTTTAAAACATAATAAACGTAAATCCACTGTGTACTCTCAGCTTTGTTAGCTGCGTCCTGGTGTTGTGTTATCAACATGAATAACACCCTCTCCTCCCCCTGATGTTCTCTGGTCAGTATGGCGAGGTTTAAACATGCCCTTCAAAATAAGATGCACCACAAATATAAAGTGCACAAAGAAAACAACTCACCATAACGCTGAATCAGTGGAACCCTGTGCCTGTTTCTCAGTAACCAGATGGTCCCATCCAGGGCTTCCAGAGACGTTTGTTTTTTACTCATTGTGCTGCTTGTGGGTTTGTTTTTAGCGGTAACGGATCACGTGACCTCGATAAGCGTTCTGACACGCATCAAGAATGAGTCATAGACGGATGTAGTGGAGAGAATCCGGTCAGTTTTCAAAATTAATGTCGTTCAGACTCAGAAAATTAAAAAAAAAAGTAAATACTGTAAGTTAATTATTCTTTCTGTGCGGCCCGGTATCAAATGACCCACGGACCGGTACCGGTCTGCGACCCAGGAGTTGGGGACCTCTGACCTATAACATCCCTTCGGGGCACTTTATTTATTTATTTTCAGTATTTTGTCCCCTCTTGTCTTTGGTCCAGCATCTTGCCACAGTGTCCCGTCGTGTCGGGTTTGTTCCCCAGCGAGCAGCTCGCCGACGCTGATTGTGTTGCTTCTGTTGCAGAAACATTCACCACGGGCTGCCCCAGATGGACCGACTGCATCAACAACCCCGTCCGCTCGTTTTGGAATCGAGCCTCGGCCGCTGTGAGTCAAAAGCTACAATCTGCAGGTTCTTCCATCAGAGAAATACCACAGCGAGCGGTGCTCCGTGCAACACAGATGTGCTCCGTGTGGATTTTGATGGAGACGACTATAAGACCCAAAAAAAAAGAACAAAAAAAAAAAGGTTGCACTGCCCGGATCTTCGTCAATGAGGCTTTGTGTCGGTCTCCATGGAGCCACATTGCACAGCTCTCTCCTGAGTGAGCACCGGCCCACACAGAGAGGCCCTGGTTTGGTTCGGCAGCAGAGACACTCTTAGCTCAAACTAAAAACAGGCTCCTGAGCCACACAAAAACTTGTTTTCATGAGAACAATCAGGTAAAGCTTCAATAAAACCCGCGCAGATCCACATAAGCTGTGGTCTGAAGCGTTCAGGAAATCAATTTTGCAAAATCCGGTGCAGCAGTTTGATGCCGAAAGCTTATAATGACAATAATAATGTATATATTTTGTTTAAACCTGCAGTGTACTGTCCTTTAACATCCACTTCCTGTGTGCAGTTTGCAAACGTTGCTTGTGGCAACATCACTGCGATGCTGAACGGTTCCATCGCCACACCGTTCGACTCTTCAAGGTCAGCCCGACAGTTTGATGCTCAAACGGTTTTAACATGAAAGGCGCTGCGTTAGTCTTAATAAACCTCTGTCACTTTTACCTTCAGCATTTTTGCCAGCATCGAGGTGGGGAACTTGAAATCTGACAAGGTCAACAACCTGAATGTGGTTCTCGTCACGCAGAAAAACGTTGTGTAAGCTTCGTTTCCTTTCCTCCGATCACACCATTTCCCTGGATTTTTACGATTCACCACATTTGATAAGTACATAAAAGTCCTTTTTTTTTTTTTTTGTCTGCAAAATTAAAAAGCCTGTTTTTTTTTTCTCCTTCTTTAGGTCAAACTGCACAAATCAGTCCTTTGAAAACTTGAAGTCTAAGCTGGCTGAGGGAATTAAATTCAACTGCAAGGAAGTGCCTGAGTGAGTAACGGGTGTAAAAAAAAAAGAGCTGATTATTTGGATGTTTCTGTCTTCTTACAACGCTTTGATTTATTTATTTTTTCCCTTCTTGCCACAGAACCCAGATCCAGGAGTGCGGCTCCGATCCGGAGAAAGCTTGTGGTTCCTGCTGGTGAAAAACACCTCGAGGCAGAAAACAAGAGATTTGCCTCACTTTTTTCTTCTTTTTTCTTTTTGTCTCCGTTTAAGATTTCTATAAGCAAAACTACAATACTTTTATACTTGTAGGGCAGTTTAACACAACAGGTAATCTGTTTTTGTTTTGTTTTTTCATAAAAGTTGTGAAAATATGTGTTTACAATTTTAGGATTTTATAGATCATTTTTTATTATTATCATGTTAAAGAGAAACGCTCCTATACGGTATGTGTTCAAGTGATGAACATGAATAGTGAAAAGAGTGTTTAAATGTTAATATCATGACATTATAAACTGTTCTGTCCACTGAATGACTGAGATGGAGATAATAAAAAGATGCAGATTATTTTCTTTCATCTTTATGATAGATATTTGAGGGTTTTCGTCTAAATAATCAGTTGTATAAGCAGTTTTTAAAGTTCTGTTTTATATGTGTTTCTGTTGCTGTCTCTAGATGTCCTCATTTCTTCTTCTGTGATTTTTTTTTGCCATCATGCCGTGTGCTCCCCCCCCCGCACTCCCAGTTTTTCACGTCCGGATCTGTCACCTCTCACTCGGTCGACTTGTTCTCGTTTTTTTTAGTTTTCAGAAAGTTTCATAAATCTCCTTGTATTTTTTTTAACCCAGTGCCTCCTGACTTCACAGTTTATTGGTTAAAAAAAAAAAAAGGCATCAAGAGCACAACTGTACAACCTTTTACTGCATCGTCAGTTTCTTTTAATAACAAAACCAGAAAAAAGGGACAAGCTGTTGGACTTACATTAAATACTGTAGCCCATTAAGAAACGGTTCTGTAGTGACTTATTAATGTGAGTGTAAATGAATAATCGTGTCACAGAAGGTAATAAAGGGAGCTTTATGTCCTAATCAGTCACTCATTTAAAGACTTTTTTATCACATCTTGTTTTGGAATTCCTGTAAATGATCCACGTTTGATTAATTAAGTTTAATAAGAGATCATTTAAATGTTTTAAACCACGATCTGCAGAAGTGACCCAGTGATCCCATGCCGAACACTTTCTTTACTAATTATTTTTATTCTAGTAAATGCACACTTTTCTTTCCCACTTCCTATTCTCCTAAATAAGTTAAAACAAGAGCATTTTTATTTATGGTAACTTTGAGGTCCTCTGTGGGCTTTTTGCAGTTCTTTCAGGATTCCAGGGATTCACTGGTTTATTGTAAACGACTAATAAGAATAAAATAATAAGTTAATAAAATAATAAGACTAATAAGTTAAAATAAAATGGGAAACACGAATGAAGAGCTCGTCAGGAGTGAGCGCCGACAGCCAGCTGACACCGAGGAGGATCTGCCGTGGTTTAGATTCGCTTTCAGCTTGTCAAAACTGGTGGAGTTATGAACAGAAAAGGGTAAGGGCAGATTTGGATTCGGGTCTCGAAAGCTTTTTTTTTTGGCAGTGGGCTCATTTCACAGCAAGGTTGGCGACTTCGAACACCAACAGTTCGGACAAAAACTGGAACATGTTTGGTCACAGATCGGCCATCACGGTGCAAGAATTGCACTTTATTGCAGCTGTCTGACATTATATTAACAGAACGGATTAAAAGACAGTCAATATCCAAAGAAACGGAAATAAAAAGACAGGCTGAGGAGTTCAGATTGTAAAATAAAGAGGCTTATAACAAAGATTCAACCTTGTTAGAGTTGTACAAACTCTGTTTCCTCGTGTACTGTATTTTTATCTTTGCTTGCAGTTGTTTCTGTAAATAGATTGACCTATTTCCAATAGAGGCTCTTGAAAACAATTACAAGTGGGGCAGACATTCGTTTCCATAATCACTAACCACACACACACACACACAGTCAAAATGGGAAAATCTTTCAATTTAACTCTGTAAAATAAGACAGGTACACAACTTTCTGGACTGGATTTCTAATTTCATTATAAACAATAAATCTGCAATAATACTCAAAATTAACAACAAACTCTTATATAATTCTAAAACCTATGAAACTGAAGAAGTGGTACGCAAATATATTTACACTTCTTTGCTTTAAAGCTCCGTGGATTTTCAGACAAAGTCTCCACTGTTGGACGCAGCAGGTTTTGCTGCAGCTGTATCGAGTTAAAACCCAGCAGAATGTGTTTATGGGGCGAAATTATTCCTCTCTCCTTTGAGATTGTTGGCTCTGCCTGCAGTTCTGATCACTGCCGACAGGAAGACATAATAAATCTGCAAATCACTTCAAAACTGAGGAGTCATCAAAAAATACCTTTTTAAATTCCATTTAAAATTGTCAAAATGAAGCAAAACAAAACAAGCTGCACCCCACCTACCTATATGCTCCATCTGCGCCGGCCCATTTCTTTTTATAACAACTGATAAGACAAGGTTTATAGATACAACCTTTGACTGCTGGCAAGGTGACTGTGTTTGGGACACTTGCAGCTCTGCAAGGTTTATTGATTTCTAAGTCTAGCGCTTTATTTGCTATTTTAGCCCATAAAATGGAGTTAAAAACTATCCTGGCTGTATCCGGCGCTGTGTTTATTGCGCTTATTGTCATCGTGGTTCCACCAACAGTACTGCTCTCTCCTCGAACCACTCAGATCAGAGCAACATTCATGAAGAAATGTCAGAATTTCTCGGAGACAAAGCAAAGGTAATCGGTCCTCTGTCTGGTTTTTAAAACGCCTGTCTGCTCAAGGGAACTTTTATTTCCTTCATGAAGCAATGACGCCGATTGGTTTTACTCTGTTTTCAGATGTGAACAAGTACGACAGACATTTGAGGAAGCCTATGTGGGTCAGGCTCCGTGCGGCTTTGCAGAAAGTAACTATGATCAACTCTTTACGGAGAACCCTCTGACACATTCATGTGGCAAAGTAAATATTACTGTTTATGCAGTTGAATTGGGCCAATAATACATTTTTCAAAAATACTATTGTAGCAATATGAAGCACAAGTGTGACATTTGTGCTGTTCTGGGTTTAGACGATGTTCTGGAGTGGCACAAAAGACCTGGTCCACAGGTTCACTCAGAAACGGGATCATTTTATCACTCTGGAGGACACACTGCTGGGTCACATAATGAACCGTCTCACTTGGTGTGGAAGGAAAGGCAGCAAAGGTAAGAACAAGAGCTGGGGATACGTATTATAATGAAATATTTCTACAGATCCTGCATGTGATGTGTTCTGTGACTGTATCTGGGTTATGTCTTAGACACATTCACCTATTTGTGTGAGAAATGCCCGGTCAACACTGTTTCTTCATTCTGGATGGGAGCATCTGCCAGAGTGAGTACCCACAAAGAGCATTTCCCAGAAAACATGCAGTCAGATAAGAAATTGTTCATTTTTATGTAAAAGATAAAGGTTCTGTGTGGGCCTAGTGAAAGATCAGAAACAATGCTGTTCTTGATTTGGCTCATTCAGATGTTATTATTATTAATAATAATAATAATAAAGTACATTTTACCTTTCAGTGGATCCAGGGAGAAAGATTTTGTCAGGATTTGGGTATTTGAAGTTATTTTTTTATCTTATGCATTTGATTTTCATGTTTCTTGTAATCCTTGTATTTTAGTTTATTCCCTGTTTGATATACATTCTTGTGTAGTTTTGCCGCCTCTGCCCTCAGCACTCTAATTTTAAAATAGACAAGCTTTCATAACATTTAAACTGAATTAGAAAGAACCTAATGAGTGGCTAAAATCTGGAAACCTGATGGAAGATGTATTCCACAGGTCTTTGCTGCAGTGTATGTGTTGTATTTTTGTTTTTGAAAGGTATAGATACTTTTGACCCACAACCTGTGTGTTTGTAGTTTGCAGCTTATGCCTGTGGAAGTACCACTGTAATGCTAAATGGACAGAAAAACCCCCCGTTCAATCCCAACGGGTAAGTATTATAGAATCTCTGCTAAAGTGGTTAATAAAAGAAAGAAAGAAAATGTCAGTGTGTAACAATGACAAAAATCTATTGGAAAAAAAAGAATATTTTATGTAACTATAGGGGTGTGTCAGGATTTTCTCTAGTAAAACATTTAATCTGTCTAAACAAGCAGGGATTTGACTGAACTTTAAAAGCTATTCTTCAAAAAAATCTCTACAACTGATATTTTTTAATCGATTTTTCTAAGATATTCTTAGAGAAGCAACATCAAGACTGAATTGATGTACAAAATGTTTGTTTGTTTGTTTTTTTCCCCAGTTTTTTTGGCAAGGTTGAAGTTCCAGAACTGAAGTACCCCGAGGTGAAGAGCCTGACTGTTATTCTTGTCACCAAGAACAATAAGTAAGGCTATTACTTTTCTTTTTTTAAAAAACAAAAACTCTCCTAATTATTTACTTTGTGCATGCTAGTTGCCTCAATTTCTAAATGCTCAGAGTGCAGCACTGTAATACTTTGGATCTAGATATTTTGTGTGAACAGCTGTAGAGTTTGTTTTTGATCAGCCTCAGCTTAAAGAACAAAAATAACTCTGACAGGACTCGTGTTCTTATCAAGCTGATGATGTGTAACCTGGTACACAACAAAACCATGGGGGTTTTACCTGGTTCAAAATAAATTACTGAGCACTTCAAGGCAGTTTTGGACTCAGTAATGTACACAGTGAACACGAAGTGTGCCTTTAAAAGAAACCAGAAGCACATTGTTTAAGAGCTTAGTATCATGCCTTAATTCTGGGACTGACTTTTATTCTTATGTTTATTAATTTTTTTGGGATTTAACCTTTGGAGTGAAAATCCGTAGGGCTAAAGCAAGCAAATGACAAGAAGACTTGATGGTTAAAACAACAAAAAACAAAGCATCTTACCATTGTTTTAATTCAATATATTATTAATAACTAATAAATGATTATTTTTTTTACTTCTGTGTTTGCTGTGCATTTATTGTTCACAGGGTAGATTGTAACCAGGAATCTCTACAGATCCTACGGAAGATCCTGGACCCAAACGTTGCCTACGACTGCAAGCCGGTGACTGAGTATGTACACCATCCAAATACAATAAAGGGGCTGTTGCACCTGTTGTATATATTTACTTAAACAACATATATTTCCCTGCTCATTTCTAACTGTCTTTGTTTTGTCTTTTATTGTAGAGCTCGTATCCAGCAGTGCATTGAGGACGGTATAACCGGGTCCTGTTGGAGTTAAAATCCTTTACTTATTTAATTGTTTATTTTATTAATATGAATTTTTTGTACCTTTTTTGTTGTTGTTGTGAGATCAATCCTGTTTTTCCTTCCGACCAGCCGTTAGCTCATCAGTCCAGTCAGAATTAGACTCAGTTTCTGATTCAGATTATCCAAACACCTGTCTACAGCGGGACATTTAATAAACAGATAATTCCTTTGTTCGCTGTCATGTTCTGTCAAACAATAGTTAGTACCGTATCAGCTGGGACATCAGTCACAGAACACAAATTGTCTGAACAGAAAGTTTGCTTTCTTTTATTTTGTTTCTCATAAAAACGGCAACCTTTAAAGACTCTGGCGTATGCAAATGTGCTTTAACCACGGAACAAAACAGAAAGTGCTTCTGACATCAGCTCCCATCAGCTTCTGGGTTTAAAGTTCAAGGCCGCACAAAGTTTCGTCAGTAATGTGTGTGAACCAGTGTGTGTGTGTGTGTGTGTGTGTGTAGCGCCACAGACAGAATCACGGCCGTGTAGATGTGCGAGCCCTCGAGAGTGGGAGTGCTGTGACAGGAAGGAGGAGGCTCGTCGAGAAGAGCTGAACCTCCTCTTTCCTTTCTGGTGACTTGCTGCTGTGTCACACGTACCGTAAAAGGGCCGAGTCGGTGCTGGGAAGAGGCATTCGGGGTTCTTGCTGCACAGGTGCCGAAGAAGGCCCCCCTCTGCAAAACCACAGCATGGGCCACTGGGACAAGAGCTGTAATGTCGGTAAACACCGTCGCAGTCTGAGTCACCGCCACTGCCACCGATACAACAACACTAATTATAAGCCCTGTGTCACAGTTTTCATATTTTAGTAAAGGGCTGATGTGGCAACACGGAAACTTATGAAGTAATTCTCTTTTAACGATGATGCGTAACGAGCGCAGGCAACGAGAACTCAGGAGATGTTGTCGCTCAGTCCTGCCAGGCCGAAGAAGCACACGAGCTCCATGTCGAGTTCAAAAAGTTTGGGTTTGAACCAACTGCCGGCAAAATATCTCATGAACCGCTGGGCAGATTTTAACGAAACTCTCCGATAGTAACCCCTGGATGTACATCTACAACTGATTCGTTTTTGGAGTCAACCTGACTCAAGATGGCTGCCAAAGCTAATCGACTTGAAACACAAAAATGGCTGTAATTCAGTCAAATGTACAGATATGGGGCTACAATTTGCTGAGGTAGTTGTTGAGACTTACTGCCAACACATACTCTGAGCGCTAACAGATCGCACAAGGTTTCAGATATCCCATGTTTGTGAGCAACTTTTACTACTTATTTTGACATAAGTGGCCATAAAAATCAATTTTTTTGATATAAAAAGATGATTTTAGTTTAGGTGTTTGGACATAAAAGGCAACCAGTGATATTCATTATTTCAAGAAATGCTAGGCCCATTAGTTTATGATTTTTGGACCATTTTAGGCTCAAGAATGTTGCCATATAAAACAAAAAAATAATAATAGTCAGAGTACAACAGATTGTTGTAGTTAAAGCAAACACAGTCCTAAACTAAGTCTTTGTAGACATCAGTGTATTTATACTTAACATTTGAAAACTCCAATACTACGTTCATTAGGAATAATACCTTTTCAGAAAAGAAACAACACAAATGAATGAAGGAGGGGTTAGAAGTTGGGTCAAAACATAAGCACGTTTACGTAGGCAGTCGCTCACAAACTTCAGCGCCATCACTGTGATAAGATCTCGTCTCCCCCAGAAAATGAAAGAGAAACCTGTCGCAGATGGTTGAAGTTTTCCCTTTTTAACGGGAGAGTAACATTTTGAGTCTCGAAACGTTTCATTTTGAAGTGGAACTTTAGAAAAAGTGTTTATGGAAATAGGACTCGCGCACGGTTTTCTGCTGGCTTTAGGTGATTTCTGGACTAAAAGAAACAGGTACTTTTGTGTAAGAAGACATTCGGATTGTTTTAAACACGGCTCAGTGTAAAGTTTTTGAGTTGAAAAAAAAAAATCCCTAGAGACCCGCCTTAATGCTTCTGTGGTATTTGATTGAGATGATCATCAGTTTTGTTGGTGCACTCCACCTTTAAGTTTTGTTTCCACTGTAACCACTGTTTGTAAGTCACCTACCCCCCCCCCCCCCCCNCTTCTTTTGACATTACGTAACCCACGTTTTCCTCCACAGTTAGCGAACACAACTACTGTAAGCCTGTTCAGTGATATTTACAAATCTTTAATGGATTTACAAGGCATTCTGATGGAAATAAGTGTATTAAAAGGATCTATGTTCTTCAAAGATATTCTTCTGATTTGAACTAAGTGCGGAAACTCAGCAAATAAAGTCAAATAAACGATTACACACAGAATTGGAGCATCAGTTTTCTGTGGGGAAATCTTGCTTTTTGAGTCATGCGTTTACCTCCAAACATAGCTCGTTACTCACTGTGCTAGCTGGCGTTTGGAAATGTGCCTGTATGTAACTTCTGAAAATATCATGTGTCACATTTGGGGTTCATTAGCAACCAGCACATTATGTGGCACGTCATGTGAGAGTGTCTCGTTTAGAAATTGGGACGCGTTGCTACATGTGCGGGCCGAAAGGAACCACCTTAAGACATCTGGGAGGATTTTGTAACTCGGCACAGCCCCTTTCCTGCTTTCTTCGAGACTGTCGTCCTCCACCCTAAAGATTTACAGTATGTGCAGGAGGTAACAGCCGATAATAAGGCTGTTATAAGGGGAACCGTATGTGAAGTGTCAAAATGGCGTCCATTAATGTCCATCCATCCAAGACGTTCCTCTCCTCACTGGGACTCCACACCTCCCAGCAGGATCTTCCCCAGGTGCCTGATTCTCCCCATCTGACTTCTTTTCATGCAGAAGACGAAGCTCCTGTCTCTGTCTCTGAGGCTGGACTCGACCACCCTGAGATCCTGATTTTTGGGTCGGGATCCATTTCTCATGACCACAGGTGAGGGTTGGAACGAAGATGAATTTTCTAACCCTCACCAAGTAGTATTTATAACCCCAACCAATGATCAAAGCACAATCAAGAAGCTACAAAAGTGTTGTCGTTATCATAGCGTGTTTGGATGTTTAGATGTTACCAAGCAATTGAGAAAAGGACGCCCAATAACTTGTTCGTAGTACAGTAGTTTTAACCATAACCAAGGTTGTTTTCAAGAACCAACCATGAGGTGCTAGCACTGTGTTGTTGCATAATCTAAAAGTAATATAGAAAAAAGAAAGGTTTTAATTTGACTGTGGGCCAATACACCAGGGTGTGAAGCCTCAGTCTAAAATCCTCTCTTTGAGCATCTATCTGTGGGTTTTCTGCTGCTTATTCATGTTTGGGTCATGGAGGCAACAGAAGGAGGTCTGAAAAGCCAAACATTCCTTCCCCCCACGACACCAGTTTAGTTTTCAAGTAAATTTCCTCCAGTTCAATCCAGGAAGTTACATAATGTCGGATTACGACAGAAGTCGTCCGGGTGATTTGGATTCATCCTCCTGTGCAACAGAAATGAAACACAACAAATAATAAACCAATTATGTCACGTTTTTCCAGACTTTTTTCTTTTTATGAGAAAACATGAAGGAGTTTGTCTCCCAGTGAACCTAATTTTTTTTGTACTTTTAGCTTTTATTTTTGTTTTCAATTCTTGCTGATCTTTGCTTCCATTAGGTGACTATGACTTACCTTTGAATAAACTATATTACATTGTGAATTTTATATTTTTTGCTTTCATTCTCTGGATTACTGGGTGACATGGTGCAGCTCTTCTGTATAAGCCACAATATAAAAAAATAAACATATATTGTTGTGCTGTTAAACCGAATTTTGCTTTTTTTTATATCAGTTAAAGTTTTTATTGTGATAGCGTCACGTTTATCTCTCGCAGACAGAACAGAACTCTGCTGGTTGTTCAGAAACATAAACCACATGAGAGAAAATTAAACCGGCACCTCATCCTACAGACTTTGAATATGGACTTTTCGCCTGTTAAAAATAAAGTTCCAAAAACAAACCACAATATTTGTGAGTTTTAAACAAAATGGCACGCGAAGATCTCCCATAATGCAGCTATTTTTTATGTCCTTGTACTCAAAAAACATGCGGTTTGCAGCAACCTTTGGCTCAGATGTGATAAAAATAGGAATTATATTGGCAGTTTCAAAAGTTGCAAAGTTTTTTTTTATTCATTGAAGAGGAAACAATCCTTTTTTTTTTTAGCGCTTCAACTTTAGGAGAGTTGCTGCTTTAGCTCAAAAACTCACTTTAGTGACTGGTTTACGGTTATCCAGTCATGCTTACAGTGAAGAATTGGCACTTTTTCCTGGAGATTTTTGACTTTTAAATTTCACAGTCTGGTCTGTTTCTAAAATGTCACTCCTACCATCAAGACTGAGACAATGTATTGATAATGGGACATCCGGCACTCTGTGTGAAACCTTCCCAACGTCGGCTACAATGACAAGAGGAAGCTCCCACTTTACCCAAGTAATCCACAGACACACACACACACACACACACACACACACACACACACACACACACAATATATATGATTTACTTCATTGTGAGTTTTAATGCTGAGTCATTGGGGAAGCACATTTCTGTGGACTGTTTCAGGAAGTGGCTTCCAGTCAAAGGATGCTCCATCAGTAAGTCTATCCGTCTCTTGACAGATGAGCGAGACCACCAGGCCACGAGAACACAGGGCAGGCGACATCCACCAGCTTTACAGGTTTCCCTCAAATATGCAAAAGAGCCGCCGTCGTCCTCCAGCTGCAGAGCCGTGTTTACTGGAGGAGGAGCAGGGACGTGGTTTCCCCTCTTCTTCTTTCCTGAAACCGACCCGCTCTGAGTCAACACCTTTGAGAACAGACCAAGTTTAGATTATGTAACGAGATAAGTCCAGAGCGATGTGTAATTTCTCCCCATAACTCGCAGTCCCTTCAGCTTTACGTTTTTCTCCGGACGGTTTCATTTCAGTATTAGTGGTGGGGAAACGTGGCGCGGCTGCGGCAGTCAAACCACCCAGGAAGTCAGAATGTGCTCCTGCCGACATGCTGACACATCCACTGTACAAACCTATGTTTACAGACAGAACTCGAGTGCAAAAATAAATGATTTTACCCGTTTCCCTGCTCTTGTATTATCATCTCAGACACCACTGGTATCCAGTTTGTTGCAGGTTCGAATCCCGAACGTGTTGCCTTCGTTTTGATCACAAACACTCAAAAAGTAACCACTGGATGAACGTCTACAACAAGACGGCCGCAACAGCCAACTAAACAAACCCCAGAACCAGCAAAACCTTAGCCAGTCTTACAGATATTGGCCTAAAATCTGGGGTGGTAGTAGCTGAGAGTCATCCCCGACGCTCATTCTGAGTGATAACAGGTCTTTGTTTAAAACTTTGCCATCTGGACTCCAATCTGCCTGCTTGTTGGCAAAATAAATTACAAACCAATGGTTGGATTTTCACTGGATGTACCTCCACAACTCATGTATGCTTGGAGTAAAACACAAAAAAATGGCCGCCACAGTTTATCAAAAGTCAGCAAGAAAAAATAGCCTCGATTCGGTCAGTTTTATGGATATTGAACTAAAATTGGACATGGTAGGAGCTAAGAGCACGACATCTCCAAATATTTGACCAACGTTTCTCTTCAAAAAATGTTGTATATTTATTTTATTTTTTTACATTTTGTCATTTGTGTGTCTCCATAATAAGTATTTTCAGCATTTCATGTGTAATTTTTGCTCTAAAATACAGTAAAGGTAAAATGGATATGTGTGCAGCTCGTTGAAACAAAGTAAAAAAAAGGTACTTTTTATGTGACAAATATTAAACGTCAGTGTACATTCATGCTTATGTAAACCCCTAAAAAAGTGGCCACGAGACCTCGCTGCTTTCTGGCAGCCCTCTCAGTATTTTTTTTTTCTTTTTCTTTTTTCGCTGCTTTAGTCATCGGTTCGTACTGTAAACACGTCGCCTGTTACCGCACTCGCCGTCCGTCACACGGCTCGTACTTTCCTTTCCTTCGACACACACACAGTCCTGCTCGTGCGACGGCGCGCGGGCACGCGGGGCAGGGAACCCCGGCGCCGCGATTGGACGCCGCGCGTGACGTCACGCCGCTTCCTGGTTGAATTTAAAGTGCGCGGCGAGTCGGCGACCTCAGCAGAAAGGACGTGAGCGAGCGGAGGAGCACCAGAACTACAGCATGGTGAGTTTAACTCGCTCCAAATATGACTCGGGTTTTTATTTTTACTCAGACTTGTTTATATTAGATTTAGCAACGTCTCCGTTTCAAAGGAAATAACTTGAGGAGCTCAGTTTCTGTCTAGTTTGGATGATAGAGAGTACTGTGCAAAAGTCTTAAGCTCTTTATATTTTAAATTAATTATCTCAAAATGTTTCTTTGGACTTTGGCTGCTTGTCCTGAAGTCTTAACATTTAGCACAACTTGAAACATTCATAAAATAGTATATATAGCACACAAAATAATAATAATAATAAAATGAAACTAATGATCAGCTGGATGATGATGCATCTTTGCTTGATTTCCTAAAGACATGACTTTCAGATACTGTTCTTCTGCTGTAATCTTGCTTTTTTTTAAAGTGCACTCTGGACTATGTTCTGTAATGGTCAGGTATTGAAAATGAGTGAAAAAACAAAACAAAACAACCAAACATCCAAAGAAAGATTTAAACCCTAAACTACTAATGAGGAGGACTTAAAAGAATTACAAGGATATGGACAAGTGCTCAGAGTACGTGTTGAGGATGACTCTTAGCTACTCCGAAAGGTTAATCACCTGATCACTTTCTGGGGGTTTCATTAACATCCATCCACTGTTTCATGAGATATTTTCCTAACAGACAAACAAGATAGGCGTACTGACACGATCGCCCATCGGCAAAACAACAACAAACAAAAACAAAACACGGACTTCAGTGCAAATATGCTCAGCTTCTAAACAAAAAGAGAATTTGAGTTGACCTTTATTCCATTTTTTTTTCTTCTGATGTAAACATGTGGAGGTGAGACGGTTTACATCATCCGTGGGTTTGAATTAGCCGTCACGTGCTGCCACGTCACAGCGCACTCAGCATCACAGAGTCTGCGGTAGCAACCATTCACCACATGTAGATAAAACGTAGTTAGATCTACAGTAATATGGCGTTTTGGCGCCAAATCCCGCCAGCTTGTATGAACTCAAATAACAGGTTTTTTTTTTTTTTGCAATTTGAGCTGAATTTTTATTTATCATGACATTTGAGGAAATGAGGCGACGGGTTTTGGGTAAGCGGTGTTTCACCTGAGTCTGTGTTCCGACAGTCTGCGAGGAAGAGCCTGAAGGAGAGCCCCGCTGCGACGACAGGACAGGCCGCAGACCACGAGCAGGTCAGCAGACTGTACCCATCGCTGCCCAACGCCAGCAGGTATGACTCGTCGTGTTGCTCTGCTGCCATTAATCCAACACGACGTCGGATCTAACTTGTGTTTTGTTTTGTCTTGTCTTTCTAGGTTTGAGGTGTGTTTGCCGCTCGGTGACGCCGTCGAAAAGCTTCACGCAGAAAAATCGGCTTGTCATCGTCTGGGTTTACCGGCTGACGCACAGGTTGTTGGTTTTTCCTGTTTTTTTTTTTATTTGTTTTGTTTTTTTGTTTTTTTTGAACAGCTCATTCAGGAAACGCTTTTCAGTTTCGTGAGCTCAGAGGGGACGGCGTACTCTGTTCCCGCAACAACAAAACTTCCAGAAATGTGCAAAAAAAGGAAGTCCGTGGTCATGCTGCATGAAGAGTCACAGGCTTTGGGCTGCTTGCGGGTGACTTTTTAACTCTTCCCTCTTCTTCTTTTGTTTTGTTTTTTTAGCCAGAAGAGTCGGTCAGCACCTACGAGCGACTGAAAGTCTTGGAGGAGCAGAATAAAGAGGTGAGAAAATCATCAACACACACGTGTGTGTGTGGTTTCAGTGTTTGTAAGATTTCTGATTTTCTGTTTCACTCAGCTCCTCGCTATAAACAAGAAGTGGGCCAAAGAGTACAGAGTAATGGAGCACTATTACAGGGAGAAGGTAAGAGCCAGTCAGATCTCACCTTTTGATTTTTATGTTTATTTCACTTCCGCCTCGTTTCAGCATCTCCTCCTTCTTCTTCTTTCCTCGACGCTCAGATCCAACATTTGAAAGCGCTCCAGCCCAGCGGCCTCTCCGAAGGCGAGGAGGAAGAAGAGAGGGACGTGGAGTTCTTCAAAAAGGAAGAAAGGGGCAAGGCAGAGCGACAGGTAGAGAGGCACCTTCAGGGCGTCGTACGGCGAGCGGGAAAAAGTCGAGCTCGCCGACGCTTAAGCTCCTCGTTTGATTTCCCCCCCTGCACAGACCGGAGGCGACGCCGCCGACGAGCTGCGAGCGCAGAACCGAACCCTGACCCGCCGGGGGGCGCGCCAGCAGGAGGAGATCAGGCGCCTCAACAAGGTGAGGAGCTTTGACCCCCCCCCCCCACCTCAGCACACCCACCCGTTAACGGGTTTCTAACGCTGGCGTCCGTGTGTTCTCCGCAGGCTCTAGAGGAGGCTCTCCTGACCTCCCGGCAGCTCGGGGGCAGCAGCGAGACGCCACAAGACGTCTGGAAACATCAGGTGAATTTCGAGCGCCGTCCGCCGCTGGAAGCTTGGGGGATTTTTTTTGTTTGTTTTCAGTTCCAAAAAGAAAGGAAGAAAAGAAAATGCCCCTTGTTAACCCATCAGGTTCAACGGGACGAAGACTGAGTCATTACTGTCCAAAGAACAATAGCTGAACCAAAATTAAAATTAAGTTGCAGCAATGTGTAAAATATAAAACCCAAACTGTTTTTTTTGTAAATGTGACAGCATTTCAAGGTGTCAAGCATTTAAACCAAGAAAATACACTATTTATAGAGACACTTATGCCCTAATTTGAGTGGAACGCAAACAAAAAGTTGTGACGGAGGCAATAAAAGACTGGAAATGTTAAAGGGTTTGTTAAACAAACGCTTTGAGACTTTCAAAATAAAAGACAACTTAATGAAGGCCTCTATGAGCAAAGAGTTCAGTAATAAGAGTTTTGTACCTTTCAGCTCATCAACACGGCCCGAAAAGCAGAATTTGCTGTCTTTAAGCACAAAGCTTAAAAATCTTTAAAAAGCGGGTCACGCAAAACGCTGCACCACTGTCACATTTGCATTACGGTTAGTTTGTTGGAAGTGTGAAGACATTCTTTGCCAAATGTGGCCCCTCTGGGAAATCTGGGAAATTTTAAGTTGCGTTAAGTTTTAGAGAAGGTCTTGCTGATTTCAGTAAGGCAATTTTTTTTTTTTTTATTTAACTTTTATTTCATCACGAAAGTCCCATTGAGCTTAAAAACCTCTTTTCCAAAGGAGTCCTGGCCAAGAGGCAGCGAGCTTACAGGACATTAACAATTATACCATTTAAATGCCATACAAAGAATGATTAAAAACAGTTACTATTTAATGCAAGCTGTATGTGTTAAGCAACATCGTGGCTCTTCCCACACAAAAATTGGAGCTGTTAGGAAGTTGCGACGATTGGAAAACATCTTTTTTTTTTAAAAAAAAACAGTAAATCTGCTCAATTCTTAAACCCTCTCACAGTGATTTGAGAGAAAAGCGGTAACCCAGCGAAGTCCTGACCCAACGGCGCTGATGCAGAACAAACATTCATTTACAGACTTAGTCCAAACTGACTGACCCTTTTTGACAAGATCAGGGTGCGTATGAGTATTTCCTAAAATAACAACCATCCTTGTCCTTGTCCTCCGTGTTCAGGTGGAGCTGTACAAGGACGACTTCATGAGGGAGCGCAAGGACAGAGAGAAGCTGAAGGCAAAGTATCTGGAGCTGGAGAAGCGGTACAGGAAGGCTCACAGCGAGCTGAGCGCCCTCAGATCTCAGGTACGGCTAAACGTTCTTCGTGCTCGCGGCTACACCCGTCCGGGGTTGCACGGGCGGACCCTGACCGAGTGCGCCTGTCCTTCCAGGTGCCGTCGCCGCGGCCGGTGCACTGCTGCTCCTGCGCCAGTCGGGCCAAGCAGTCGAACTGGGAGGCCAACCAGCCGAGCACCTAGCTCCAGGCAGACGGAGCTCCCCGTGGACGCCTTTGAAAAAATGCACTTTAACGGAGGTCTGAGACCGTCCCGCTTTACTGAGGGAAGAGACGCCAGCTGCCGCACTGGCTCAACACTAGAAACGACAGAAACGGAAACATTTCTGCAACAAAAAAAAAGAGGAATAAAGCATCGTCATGGTTGGAAAAGAAGCTCAAGCCATGGGACTACAACCAATTATTCTACTCTCAGGACAGAAAGAAGTCTCTTCAACACCATCCTGTGTGTTTCGTGACTAAAAGACTGAAGGAAAATGTTTGGAGGAAAAAAGAAGAAAATGCATCTATTTTGTACAGCATATTTATGTAGGTTTGAAAGGAATCGATTGTACATGCGCATTCCTGGCTCTTGTTTATTTATGACGAAGTTAAAGCACTGAATGATGGGTGGTTTGACATGTTCGCTCAGTGTTACAGGCCATGACAGCTGCTCGGGTTGCTCCAACATCCAGGGGATTGTACGAGTTGCTCAAAAGCAGCAGAATGTCAATGAAGTTTAAAAAAACCCGACCTGTTCTTTAGGGGTAAATCTTGAAAATATCGGGGATTCAGTGCACAGTTTCCATGTTGCAAAGGAAACACAGAATTGTACCTGGAACTATTTTATTGTGTGAAAACTTAAGCTCAGATTTGTGTTTAAAAAAAAAAAAAGAAAGGAAACGACAGCCAGCAAGTGAACACTGATCTCTACTGACCTCTACTGGTGAGCATCAGGAAGTGACAACGACAACTAATCTGGGTAAATTGTAATCCTGAATAAATAAAAAAATAGAAAAAAAACAGTTGAAACTGATTATTATTATTGAAAAACACATACACACACACACACACACATATATATATATATATATATATATATATATATATATATATATATATATATATATATATATATATATATATATATTTTAATTTAACTAAAAACAATGGGTTGGTTTGCTCCGCAGTGCTACTTTAGGACACTAAGATAATGATTTTCATCCTAATGTTCACAGACTTGTCTACATTTTTGCAGAGAAAAGTGAAAACAAATCAAATAAAGCAACACAGCTGACTTGAGTTTAGGATTTAGGATGGACTGAAGTGGGAAGAAAAAGTAATATTTCTTTAAATCCTGCAGTATCTGGGTAAAATCAACACACCCTTATCGTAATCGTTTATTTTCAAATGTGTTGGGAGTGTAGTAACAAGATTTTTATATGTTCAAAACGACTTTTTATTGCTTTCAAAATTATATGTGCTGTTTTCAATTAGCTACACAGATGAAATAAAAGTCAAGTCGTAGCATTGAGTTCCTAACTTTTTGCCGCCTGTCTGAATCGATCCTCTGTGCAAAAATGACTCACGAACACGTTGGCTTGAAGAAGATATTTATTGGCACAGTTATAGCAGCAGTGTGTTCCTGTTTATCTCCAACAATGATCCCGCGCCGTGCGGTTTCTGAGGGCTGTAAATCTCCTCGCATGGAAGAGTGACCTTTTTAATAAAGACAGATGCTAAAGGGGAATACGACACTCGGAGCGCCGTCGAAACGATCGTCAGAACCGATGAATAAAGTGCAAAGGCACGAAACGCAAAGAAGGTGAAACTGAGTGAATTTCAAATTACCAGATGGTATTTATTGCTTTGTTGCTTTGTCCTCAGTGGTTTAATTTGAAGATACTTTATTTTTCTTATTATAAATAGTCAGAAATATGCAAGATAGTGATTATGTCTCAGGGCCTTAAAGCGATAATCCAGATCTTTTGATTTGGGGTTCTGTGGAAAGGATATGACCTCAGTGAACGGGCTGAATTTGGAGAAACAACGTTTGAATCCGACTGGAATAATGAGCTAACAGCTAGTCTGTGCAGAGCCAAGGCTCAAGTGGACTGCTGCCACTTTAAAACAATTAAAATCACTCACACACACACAAATAAAAACACCACATACCTGCTAGCTCATCGGTTTACTCAGAATTAAAATCTTTTTCTCTAAACTGAGGTCGTTCAAAGACCTATCTAAGACATTAACTGTTCGTAGCCATTCCACGGAACCGCGCTTCAAAAGATCTGAAATTGTGCTTTAAAGTGTTGCTGAATTTCAAAGTTCAACATATATTGAGAGGCTTTAAATGCTAACGCAACTGTACCCAGTGCTTCATGTTGTAGCGTGCTGTTAATGCTGGTGGGGAGAGAAACAAACTGAAATACTGGACTTCTCTGCTTTTTTTTTCCTTTTCCAGATAAATATGTTAAATACATTCTGTTGAAGTATTTTCAAAGAACAGCATTTGCAGCCATCGAGCGGATAATATTAATAAAATAACAATAACAATATAACAATAATAAAAAAAGAGAAATTCTGGTCAGTATTGCACACCAGTTTTGAGCCGCTTCTAACCCCATCAGCTGCTGAATTCTGCTCACAGCGTAGCAGGAACATCACTCGGTCTGCTTGTCCTCGCCTCAGTAGAAGGCCGGGTTCGTGTGCTCGATGACGCAGCGCCGGCAGTGGCGTCTGACGAACCGCAGGGCCTCGGGAGACACCTCGCAGTCCTGCACGTTGAGGAGCTGCAGCTCGCAGCAGTTGGCCGCCAGAGCTTTGAGTCCTCTGCCCGACACGCTCTCGCAGGCTCTGAGGCTGACTCGCCTCAGGCCCTGGCAGTACATGGCCAGCTGCTCCAGCCCGCTGTCCGACACCAGCGGGCACTTCCCCACGTCCAGAGACTTCAGCCTGGGGCAGCTGCGGGACAGGTGGCCCAGGCCGTGGTCTGTGATCCCCTCGCAACCCCTGGCGTTTAAGTAGCGGAGCCTCGGGCAGTAGCGGGCCACGTAGCGTATGCCCACGTCTGTGATGCGCGTGCAGTGGGCCACGCTCAGGTAGCGCAGGCAGCCCTCCAGGCGGGCGACTTCGCGCAGGCCGAAGTCCCCGACCAGGCGGCAGTCGCTGAGACTCAGCTCCCGCACGGACGGGCAGTGGAGGGCCAAGTGGCGCAGGGCCTCGTCGGTCAGTCTGGTGCAGCGGCGCAAGTACAGGTGAGTGAGGCGCGGGCAGTGCGAGGCGATAGTTCGCAAGCCCTCGTCCTCGAGCGAAAAACAGTCCGTCATGTCCAGGTAGTGGATGGAGATCTGCTGGCCGTGAAGCGGAGAGAGCTGGAGCGAGGCCTCCTGGGTGAGACTGATGCACGTTACCTTAGAGCAGCCTGCAAACAAAACCAACAAAACAAGAAGGTAATGCGCTGCTAAAGCCACATGAAAAGTCCAACATTTATCCCACCCTGAAGTATTCATAAAAAATCAGGGTTTTCACATTAGGTAAGATCAGGGGGGTCCAATCCTGGTCCTCGAGCACCACTATCCTGCATGTTTTACTTGTGTCTCTGCTCCAACACACCTGATTCAGTGGTTAAATTACTTCTTCATGTTTTGCAGAAGCCTGTTAATCACTCATTGATTCAAATCAGGTGACCCCTGGGTTAGATGAATAAAAACCTCCTTTCTGAGTGAGATCCGTCATATAATCTGCAGTTAATTGTGATCTACACGTATCAACAACCAGACAAAGAAGTCAACATCTTTTGGCCTTCATGGGAGAAGCAGAATCTCAGTTCAACTGTTCAGCACGACAGCGGAAGTGTTGTGATTTGTGGCTGGCATGTTGGCTCCGAGACGGGACCAGTTGCTTCCCCTAAATTAAACCGTGAGAAACCACAACTCGCTGATGACTTTGTGGCTAATTTCTGTAGTTTTTTTTTTTTGTTTTTTTTTTGTAGTATTTCGTGGGAGAAGATAACACGTTTTGAACGGGAGTCTGGTCGAAGCAGAGATGTTTCAGCAGCGTCACACTTAAAGGCAGCCACCAAATAATTAGAATCATCTTTATCTACAGTAACTGTGTATGGAGTAGTGGGTAAAAATGTGTAAAAGACTGAAGATTATTCTTTTCAAAGTGCTCCTTAGGGGGAAATATTATCAAGTAATGTTAGGGATATGTATATATATATTTTGGCAAATAAATGTTTATTCACTTTCTTTTGTGTTGTAAATTATTTACATTGACAGTGAGGTGTAATTAATTTAGAACAAGTCTGTACACATTTTCACTTTTTGTTTCTACTGGCCATTTATAAACTCCTTTTTGATGCATTTCCAATGTAAAAATAAAAAAAAACTATCTTTGATCCTCGTTCTTTTCTAATCTGTTTCTACAGAATAGCTGCAGTGGCTTCCCTGAAGGCAAACGAGGGAATTTGAAAACAGACCAGAACCTTTGAAGCTACTTATTTGATCCACCACATAATAAATTCAACTGAAGTTTGGAAGTTATTTTTGTTGCAGAATGGGGACTGCGGCTTTCGTCTCAGATTGCTTACATTAAAAAGGCATTAGGGATGGAATCCCCTAATGACCCCTAAAGACAGAGGGAGTCATCTCAGCAACCAAAATTATGCAAATATGCTCGTGGTTTGGCTTAAGTTAGGAGGTTTCGCCACTTGAGGGCGCCAAAGTAAAGGGCATCGGTTTGGTAAGGAGCCAGCAAGAATCAATATGATGTTTATAAACAAATGTTTTCCTTTGTCAAAGAAATAATTCAATTTTCTGTTGTCTATAACATTTAAAACTACCCACAAACCTTTTAAAAGGCTTCTTCTTCTTTTTTTTTTTTTTTTGCTTCCACAGTCCAGACTAAGTCGATGTGATTTGTCACTTCTCTAATAAAAAACAGAAGACTGCTTCTCTTAGTTCTGTTTTCAGCACACACACAAAAAAACACTACTTTTTTTTTCTCCTATATGGGAACTGAAGTCGGCAGAGATTTTCCTACTTCTCTAATGATTTTACCAGCTTTATGAGAAAAAAAAACCCTGAAAAGCGCTGAGGGGAAGAATTCACTCAGGTTGTTCCACGTGTGTGCATGGAGTTAAGGCAGTAAAGCTGAGAGGAGGAGGACAAGTGTTTTTTTTTTCCTTACCTGAGAGGTTCAGGTGCTCCAAGTTAGGGCAGCGGGACACCACCTCGAACACGGCGTCGTTGGACACGTTGTAACACCCAGCCACCTCCAGGTGCCGCAGCTCGGGACAGCACTGGGCCAGAATGTGCAGGCCGCGGTCGGTGAGCCTCTTGCAGCCGCTGACCACCACCGTCTCCAGCGTCAGACACACATTGGGCGTGTCTTGACACAGCCGGTGGGTCAGGACCCTGATGGCGCGGTCGGCATGGAGCAGCTCGCCGGTGAGCTGGATGGTGCTCCACAACCTCGGGTCCCACGCCAGGTTGTACCAGCGCCGGCAGACGCGCGCGCAGCGGCACAGCTGGTTGGTCGGAAGGTGGGAGAAGACCTGCAGGAGGGTGGGGTCCGGGAGGAGGTCGATGGGCGCGTGGTGGTGGGCTTTGGACTGCCTGGAGCGAGTGTGGCCGCCGGGCTGAGGGTGGATCACAGCCACCGTCTCCGTGTGGGCAGAGGAGGAGGAGGAGGAGTTGGTCTCATGGCCGTTACTGGAAAGGGCAGGTGAGGAGAGGGAGGAGGACTTCGACGGCAGGATCAGACCTGGGCTGGGGGTGCTCAGTGTTCGTGTACTGGTCTCCAAGCCTAAATAAAAGAAGAACAAGACAGGATCAGTCTTTTCTGAAGCCTCTATATGGAAAGTGGCCTACTTTTAGGGCAGTAACTTATTGGGCTGTTTGCAATCTCTCCAAACATCTGCGACAGTTCTCAGTTTCTTTGCATGCATTGCAAAAGCTTGCCGTCTTGTTGCTAGAATTTAAACAAAATCTGCCTGACAAAACGGTCACAGAGTTGTAGCTGGCACCTTTCAATGTAGTTTCCAGCTTCATTTTAAAAGTGTACCACAGTACATTAAATCATAAATGTGGGGCCAAGGTGGATACTAAGCTGGCTGAGGTGGGCAACAAAATTAAGCACAAGGCCAATAATCCAGCTTTGTTCGCTGTGAACCTAAACACAGTATTTTTTAACAATTGGGTGCACAAAATTAGACATGGCTTGCTGGTGCCTTGGTCACAAACACAGAAATTTGCCTATTTTCTTTGCAGTTTTTGAGCTGCCGACTAGTCTCCCACCAGTCGCAGCAGAGTGAAATGCTACGCTTAGTTTGGTTAAGGTTCAGTGTGGTGTTTGTCACACATTACCCTGAACATTTTCAAGCTAAGCACACAGTTTGACAGTACAAAGTGCCGAATGGTGTCTGAACAAGACCTGATTTATGAAGCTCAAAGTCAGACAGGTACTATGAGTAACAAGAACTGAGCCCTAGGTCTTTATGGAGAAAAAAAAAACTAAACCTGTGAAATCAAATTTTATATTTATATGTCAAAGCTACAAAGACAGAACTGCAAAACAACAGAGTCAGCCTGTTGTCTGTTTCTGAGCTCCTGAATCAAGAGCTAGAAATTGGGATCCAGCTTCAGCTTTATTTTGGAATGTGCTGCCGAGGAAACTGAACTTTGCCTTTGAGTTTGGTGTTTTATTTCCAAAAGGTTTGGTGACTTGTAAGTGGGCTGTTCTTATATCGTGCCTTTCTAGCCAACCAGGCCACTCAAAGTGCTTTACACCACAATCTGCCCTCATTTACCCATCCACACACATTCATACAGCACTCTGCTACATCTCGACAAAGCTACTCTGAATAAATCATTCTATTTATTCAGCGATGGGGCACATCGGAGAGGTTCGGTGTTTAGAAACTTCAACATGTGCCATACTGGTGGAATCAAACCTCCAACTATCTCATTGGAGGATGACTGCTCAAACCGCTGATCCATAGCCACCCAATCGGCCTGCTTCAAGACTTTGTGAAACTAAAATAACAAAGACCGAAATATCTGGACTTTTGTTCTCTACACCGATGATGCAACCTGAAAATTACATCACCACGCCTCAAGGTAAGTTGCAATAATATTCATGACAATATATATATATAAAACTCTGTTAATTATCATTTTTAGAGACCTACAGTAACTTTGGAATCATTTTGTGTTATTAACCTTCCTTGTGTTTGTGCTTTGAAATGACAAGTTGTCAGATCGCTGTTGGAAAAAAGAAGAAGAAAAAAAAAAAAGCAAGAAAACTGGTCGGACTTCCCTGTCACAGTGCCTCACCAGCTGGTGTTGCATGTGAAGAGAAGTTTCCATGGATCTCATTATCATGTTTTGGGAAGTTTGGGAAAAAGCGTGTCACGTTTATCTGCCAGGCGTTGGGACAGCACTCACAGGGGCCTCTTGGTCAGATAAACTGTGAGGCTTCAAAGCGGCAGAGCTGCTCGGTCGCTGCGGCTGATAATGTGCCGGTCGGCCCTGTGTAAATGCCGAGGCCCGGCTGATGGATGCGTGTGAGGATCCAGCTGAAGGGAGCCGCCGCTGGATCCCACCACAGAGTCCTCCATCAGCCCAGGCTTCAGATCTGAGCTGCCTCTGGGACACGGAGTGATCGTCGCTCTGTTTTGACAGCCGGAGAGCTGTCGCTGACAGTCGTTGTTTCAACAAGTAATAAGTGGAATTTCACTTACAGATGTCCACATTTCTGTTTCCAGGCAAAGAAACAAAAGTGATTCATCTTCTCCTAGTATGAGATAATGAATGAGGGCAAAATGAAACGACTTTTTCAAGGAACTTGTCCTCAGACAGGATTTATGTAGTGTCACTGCCTGTTACACAAACGCAAAGTGAATGACAATACACAGCATTAATATTAGCAACAAAAAAAGTAAATTAAAATACAAGAAGGGACTCAAGCACACAGAAACCATGACATTCCTCCATCAGTTGTGGCTCTTTAACAGCACCAACCACTACACCGTCACTCTGCTCCCAGAACCAAAAATCCAACGAAATGTGACTAAAAACTAATCACACTTTCATCCACTCCATACAAGCTTGATGCTTTTCGTATATTATGCGACTAACATTGGTAAAAATAAGAAATAGTAACTAGCATTTGATGTAGTTTACTAAAAGTTTATGGTAAAGTTCAACTTTTACTATTGTTATTTTGTGAAATTAGTTGAGTTCTTAATCGTAGTTTAGGGTTGTAGGTTGCAGTGATTTTTAATTGCATGATTAATACTGAGAGCCAGACGTAATGGCTGTTGGGTGATATAGACGTTAACGCTGTATTGACCTAAATGTCGACTCATCATCGTGTAGATTGGACGATTGTTGGCGAATGGATGCTTTCAGGCCAGCTGATAACAGAACGCAAACGTCTCGGACAAATGGAGAGCATCCTGTTTGTCATGTGGATTTGTGAGCTGGGACATCACCGTCCCGCAGATCTGTATTCCAGGCCTAAGTCTCGGTCTGCCTCCCCCCCCCGGTCCTGATGACATCCACAGACTCGTCGTCTCGGGAGAGCTTGTCGTCTGATTCACGGCTGCTTTCAGAACCGCCTCTTTCTGCGCTTTCAAATTCTCGCTCATGTCTGAATTCAAGTCAAGGGTGACAATATCAAAGAAAAAAGAAAAAAATGTTTTCACATCGGCATTTTTTTTGTATCTTTTAGGAGCATGTTGAGATTTACTCGTAGCACACAGCTGACATCAGTTTGGATTTAATGCATCACATTCTCGTTGGTGGTCTGTCTATGATTAGTTCAATTTCTCTGAGGTCATCCAGCTTATTTTGGCAAAAAGATTTTACAGCAATAATTTACTCTTCTAGCTTCAAACTAAGGATTTAATGGCTTGAGGTTATTATAAACAATCCATCTATTGGGAATTTCACACACCTGTTCAAATATTTGCTGACAGAATTAGAGATGCGGGTTTTGTGTGCAAAATATCGCTCTAGGTTTTTTTGCGCGTCATCAACTCGTGTTTGAGAAGGCTGTACCACAAAGAACCAGTGCACAAGATAAAACCGCACAAACAGCTTTTCGTGTTTTTTGTAGGTTTGATGGAGTTCGGTAATAAAAAAATCTTCAGGTAAACTTTTTATGTTACTTAAACAACAACAACCAAGAGAAGATCGCATTTTTACAGGGAAGCATGCAGGAGCGGCGCTTAGCTCGCAGGGTTAAAGCTGGGCTGGGGTCTTGTGTCTGTGTGGAGTTTGCCTGTCCAGCCTGTGTGTGTGTGTGTGTGTGTGTGTGTGTGAGTGTGCAGGTTTACTTCAGGCTACTTCAGTTTCCTCACACAGTCCAGAAACATGCATGTTAGGGTGAGCAGACATCCTAAATTGGCCCTTAGGTGTGGGTTGGCATGGTTGTTGGCCCTGTGATGGACTGACAACCTGTCCACGGTGTGTGTACCCCCCACCCCCAAAAGTAGGGATTCAAACTACACCCAACCCAGTTTTCACTGGGGCTTTAACAGCACACAGAAATCACAGCTTCATATATAGCACCACCAGTTTTTCTGATTTTTGCAACCAGATTTTTGCCCTACTGCTTTCTAACTTCCATGCAAACTCTGTCTACTGGAGCTGCTTGGCCAGATGTGTTTGTTTATTCATAAACTGGACGAGAGCGGAAAACGTGCCCTTCCATCTTCCAGTCAGATGGGATGTAAAGTGTGCAGTTAAGTGACTCTCTGCGGCCCTGAATGTCCATCCATCATTTGTGAGAACAATAGCGGAAACCTTGAATGAGTCGTCGACCACTGTAGTTTGTAATTTATTATAAAGGTCGTGTTTAAGTATGTTGCTGGCTTAAGTACAACAATTGTAATCTTAGTAACAGCACTCTATTATGTTCAACAAAACTGTTTCTGAGAATGGAGGTGGTATGTTGCTGATGTATCGTTTATTATGTCTGAATTATTAATGGGCTACTCGAGTGACATGTATGCTGAACTTAATGTTTACATCCATAATGCTGTTGTAGTTATTTTACTTCATAATTAAAAAGAGAGCGATTGACATGGTGTTTTCGAAGGGTTTCAGATTGTTCTGGATCTGGATCTTGCTCCAAGTAGCTACACTGTTTCCTAGTTATCTCTAAGGCAGTAGCAAGACCAACTGTTACCCTCTCATGCAGGCGTCTTCTCAGATGAGCAGGTTTTCATAAAATTGGTAGACATTCTGACTCAAGACGGCACACAGGCACAGTGGTTAGAGCTGTTGCCTCCCTGCAAGAAGGTTGCAGGATCTCTTCCCAGCCTGGGGCCTTTCTGTGGGGGGGGGTGTTGCATGTTCTCCCTGTGCACACGTGGGTTCACTCTGGGTACTCCGGTTTCCTCCCACAGACCAGAAAACATGCACGTTGGGTTGTTTGGTAACTCTGGATTGTCCCTGAGTGAGAGTGTGAATGGTTGCTTGTCTCTGTGCATCCCTGTGATGGACTTGGGATCTGTCCAGGGTCTGAATAAATGAAGTTTTATGTTCCACAACACAGACATGTAGCTTTTGTTCAGTTGTCCACCCGGCTGCGTTTAGCACACGTGCCTCGTTACCGCGTAGCTTTCTCTGCTACAATGAATGTATGGGAACAAAAGTTCTTGCCTAGTAGAACAACACTGTGTACCAAACTGAAAGACCCAAACTAAAATGTTTGTTACATCCCCCATTTTTACGCAGATGACATCAAGTCAGTTGTGCAGCCATTTGACTGCATTGGATTTTGGCTTTATCTAACCTGAATTACTTTAACGAGGTGTAATTATTATCCATGTGGAAACTTGCAAAATAAAGTCTGAGAAAATTGATGATGAAAACCAAGAATATATCAGTTTATTAGGCACTCAAATGCCCCAAATTGCTTTGAAATCCCTAAATCAGTAGGTTTACAAGCTGGCACCCCCATTAAATCTACCTCAACCCATTGAATGAGACAAACCTAGAAAGTTGTCAACTTCACATGAAAAGAACAAATTCATTAAAAAAATTACACAAAACAATCTCCACTCAAGTTTATATTTGAGCTCTGAGAAAACTTTTACCCTTAAACAGCCCCAGTAATGAGGTAAAATCTTTAGCTCTTTCATAAATTCAGAAACAAACTTTATGGTTAAATTACTCAAGTTTAAGTATGAATCTAAGCTCCTAAAAACAGAAAAACTCACTAATAATCTAATATAAAAGAAAAAAAAACAAGTGAGCGAAGCTTTTATTTTAAACTAAGGCATCAAAGAACAAACCTCCCTAAAACTTTCAGATGCTGGAAAAAAAAGGAAAGTCTTTATGAGCTGACCAAGGGTGTCATGTTTTATATCAGTGTATCAGTACAAACCTATCATTAACAGGGCAAATACCATGCAGCTGTTGAAGTTCTTTTGAAGGCGCTGCAAGTGCAGCTGGTGGAAGAGTCAGTTTGGTACAGGAAATCAGAGGAGAACAGTGGAACATCTGGTCTCTAGCCTGGACAAAGCACAACTGAGCAGCGGTGAAGTGAAAGAAAATCTCATGCGTTCTGAATGCGCATGTAGCCGCAGCAAGGCATACTTGGCTGAAATCGTTTGCCACTAATACTCGATCTGTGCACATCCACGGCAGCACCGCAGCAGGATCTCATTAACATCGACTTACTTCTGAGGCGCATCTGGACGGTGCGTTCATACCAGAAGCTTAATGTAAATCCATCACTCGAAGGACAAGATGCCTCAAATGTTCGGTGATGCCGCTTTAATGATAGAAGCCTAATTAGATTCAAAAGAAGCCAAACACAAAACCAGCTTTAAGGCATTCGACTGAGGCCGTCAGAGGAGGGGGAAGAGGGGGCAAGAGAAAAGCAAAGAGGGAAGATAAATTGGCAGAAGAGGCTGCAGACTTTAGCAGAGACGGAGACAAGTGCACAGGCAGGGTCAGTCCAGACATTGACGCAGTCTGGTCATAAACCAAAGCCATAGGGATTCTGCTCAAGATCTCACAGCGCTGCAAAGCTCTGCTAAGACCCTGTTTGGATTATTACCGCTGCATCTGGCAGAAAGGAGCGATCCATTACCTCAGTGCCATTAGCCCTGTGACATGTTCCGGCTCTCCAAACTTCACCAAGGTTCTCCAAGTCAAGAGGGAGGGAATCAGGGATGCTTATATAAAGTTTGGTAAAGTGGAAACAAGAGCAGGCAACCAGGCAACAGCGATTTGGCTGAAGCAAAAATGCAAAAACAATCGATTTATCAGTTTTTTTTTTTTTAAAAGGGAAAGATCCGAAAAAGAAAGAGAGAACTGCTGGGGTGAAAAACATCTGGGCCTGTCTCAGGTTTTATTGAATACGTGGAAGTTGATATTACTGTACAGTGTGGCGGCTTGGCTATCAGCAGAGCCTTCACTACAGGAAGGTTCTACGTCACCCACAAACAATAGGACCTGCTGGTTGCTTCACAATGTGGACAGGAAACAGACTCTTTCTCTCCACACAACCCCCATAGTGCCTCTACTTTGGGCTCTTCTCACAGTCTTGAGTTGTATTTTTTTTTTCTTTCTTTCTCAAACTCTGTTGCAACAGATTTGCAGGAACCTCAATGTCTTTTTTTCTTTTTTTCCACAACGCAACTTGTTTCCAACAACTCCGGCCCTTAAAATGTCTCCATACGCTGCTTTTGCCACCTTATAAATCCAGTTTCGTGTTTGTCGGTTCACCACACATTTCCAGAACACAGATGGAAGTTTGAGCTCTAAAAGTCATCTGACATGCATGCATGCAAAGCTGATCTGGGCCCTTTGGGAAATTATGTCATTTAGATTTTTTTTTTTTTTAAATAATTTACGACGCCAAAAATGAGGTGAGGGAAATGTGAGTAAAAAAGTATGATGAACCCTCTTAGCAGCTTTTTTTTTTTTTTTTTTTTTCTGGTGGAGGATTAGAGCGTAGAGTAAAAGTCGTGTTAAATGATGAAGGATGGAAACGTGGCTACACATGGCACCCAGAAGAAGTGCACATTAAACCGAGAACGGAAAAGTGAAAGCTGGCCCAAATGTTTGATTTGGTTGTGATGGGGGAGCAAACGCAGTGATCTTATGTGGTTAAACCATCAGAACAGGAAGGGGGGAGTGCTTGAACTTTTGTGGTTATAAACCCTTGACAAAAGGATTCATTTTAAAGAAGGCTTTCTATGATTCCTTCCAGTTCTTTCCTTCCTGTTTTTTATATTCTATTGCCTTTATGGAGAGTTTCCAGAAACCCAGGACCCCACAGCATCCATCTGAGCTGTGATGTCTGCATTTTATGGAATCCCTATGTTAGATGATCAGGTCATCACAAAAGTAGGGGGATAAAAAGTTATGAAACAAACTCGTCTTCTGAACTGTTTTGTTTTATTTTTAGAAAGGATTACAGAAACAAAAAAAGTGCAAGTCTTGATAAGCACATTCTAGGTCCAGCCTAATGATGGGCTTTGTTGTAGTGGGCATAAAAGGGCCAGTGTGTTCAGTTTAGTGACATCTAGTGGCAAAAAGGTAGGTTGCATCCAATTTAAAAAGTTAAACCGCAGTAGCTGCCAAATATGCAAAAAACACCCACTGTTTTAACTACTCAATGCTGACGTTTTTGAGCTAATCTAACTAGGTCTAGAATCATTAGGTTATTTTCAGGTTTTGCAATTCTAATTTGGATCTAAAGACAAGTATTATTTTAGAATACCTTTAAAGTACATGTTCAAAACTGACATTAACTGATTACATTTTGGAAGTACCCCAAGTCAAGATGACCGCTGCAGGTCATCAACCTTAGCAAACACAAAAATGGCTATAACTTTGTCAGTTTTACTTATACTGAGCTAAGATTTAGTCTGGTAGTAGCTGAGAGTCTCATTTCTGTTGTTGGGGTTTCGACTGTTTTCCTGTTTGCACTAAAATACAAAACTAAGCACAACACCGACAGCACACAGACAACAATGTTGTTGTGAATCCTAAACTTAATTTCAACCCTCGTCCCTCAGGGGCTCTATATGATTGTCAGCTTTTCTCTAAGCAGCCAATTTTCTTACTGGCCCGCTAGATTAGGTCCACGAGTCATCGCCAAGGCCTAAGCTTTGGCAACAACAACAACAAAAAAGATCATCTATCAGTTCCCATTCAAATATGTCAGCCTTTCAGGTGTTATTAGTGGACCACATGTTTGACTAAAAGGAATATTTATCCATCTGTGTGTATTTCTTATATTGTTGCCATGTAAAACACAGCTACAGCCAAGACTCCTCGGGGAACGGCATTTAGGGAGGAATGTTTCTCATTTTTGTGCCATTGCAACTTCGACCACAACTGACACTTCCTCGCTTACGTAACAAAGCACACCACAGAATGAGGCGGAGGGAGGGAGTGTCCGATGTGCTGGTTCAGCTGGCCGACAGCCGTGGTCGTGCTGCTCCATGAAAGCGCAGAAACCAAGATGTATCACTGCAAAAATAACAACAACAACAAAAAAAAAAACCCATCACCTCACAAGACAAAAATCTTCCAGGAAGCAAAGCCAGCTGGTTTCGTTCCCAAAGCCTGTCCAACATGCTCCAGTAGCAGGCCTGAAAAACATGACCCTGTGGAAGAAAACTGCAAATGTGCTCAAAACAACAAGGCCAGCACTTTGTCCCGGTCAATAAGGGGATGAGAGGACGGAGTGGTAATCAGAGAAGAGTTACGAGATGTTGAGCTGTTTTCCTTCCCCTCCTTCTTCTCTTCCTCCTCCTCCTCCTCCTCCTTCTTTGGTAATGTGCGAGCAATTGTTTTTCTTTTTCCTTTTCTTCTTCTGAGCTTTTCTGCTCACATGTCCTGGCTCGACGGGCGGTAGAAAAGAAGGGGGGGATTGAGGACAGCTGATGGGGAAAATGAGGGGGGGTAATAATACCGGGAACTTTATCTTTTCCTGCGTCTTCGACGGTTGCAAGCAAACGTTATGAGCAAACCACTGACGCTGCAAATCCGTTTATGAAACGCATAAATGGTGCTTCAAAAGCACATTTCTATGCATGAAGTTTTCATGAAAAAAAAAAAAATCTTCTTCATCTAAACAAACTTGTCCTTGCGGCTGAGCACATTCAGCAAAACAAACGCAATAAAAAAAAAAAGAAGCTTGGAGTGTAACTCGAGTGGAAGAGGACAACAATCTTCTGCAGTAAAAATGTCCCAGTGGCAATGACACGCACAAACACCTCCGTACGGAGAAGTTCAGTTCTGGCACCGCACAAATCAACACTGAAACTCCATATATCAGTCTGCGTAAACACGAGTAAACGGGACGAGTTTATAGATAAAGTCCGAGGGATTTTGTTGCTCCTGGAAAGGTAAGGAAAAAGGAACATGCTGGAGACGAGCAGCGTTCGCGGAGGGAGCTGTTTAGACTGAACGCCTGACCCTTCGGGACATCGATGTGGGAATATTGAGAGGGGGGGGGGGGGNNNGGGGGGGGGGGGGGATTTTTGAGCATAAATTCCGCACTGGAGCATATCTGTCACTGATAACGGCCGGCCCAGGCTCCTCAACAGCAGAAAAGTTTTTGGCAAAGGGCTTTGCAGTGAATAATGCTGTTTGACATGCAGTTTTAACAGACAAAGAGTACTTCAGGCTCTGCAGTACAATAGAAGAGCATGATAAGCATTTTAAATACTCTTAGCTGCTGTAGATAGCTCTTTGAACGACCTCACTTTAGAGAAACTGTTCATTCTAACCAGACTAATGAGCTAAACACATACAAAGGGCTATAACTATGACAGTTTTAAAGATATTGAGCTAAAATTTGATGTGGCAGTAGCTGAGAGTCTTGCAATATTGTATGAAATTGCTCATAAGATTATTGTCAATGTTTGGCCCCAACAGCAAGGACTCTGTCATTTCTCAACACAAGATGATCTTAGTCTAAAATTCTGGCATGAAGAAGAAAGAAATGCTAGGCTCTTAGTCGTTTTTTTAGCATTTGAGCATCCATACACATAGCAGATTTTTACTAAGGGGGTCTAATATTCTTGGATTTGCAGTAAAGAAAAATAAATTGCATGGTTTGTACAGAGGTGGTTCCATTTGGCAAAAATTGAAGAAAAACTGTACAACATTTCATGTAGCTTTAATTTATGACATGACTCCAACCACAACCAATCACTGTTGGTCTAGTTCTGGCAGTGACTTATTGCTGGAAGTAGAGATCTGTAACGACATTCAGCCTAAATGACATACTGAGTGTGATAAGCGTATAGAGAACACATAAATCACAGCCAATTAAGAGAACAGCACCGCGCTGCTGTGTTGGAGGGGAATGAAAGCCTTTGCTTGTCACTGTTATCTGTTTCTTTGGTCCCCGGCAGCCAGAGAGGAAGCCTGCACCACCTTCCTGGTGCCGTTCTAAACGTCAAAAAGAACTGACCCCAAAACATGGCTGCTCTGACAGGATCGGCGCCCCCGCAGAGCCGCGTTACATCCGCGTTCAAAACTTTGGGAGAGACTCCAGCCCATGCCGCCTTTAAACCGAACGTCTCACGGTGCTGTCAGTTCAGCTCCGCTCAGTCTGGAGCACATTCTTCAGGTACCCCGAGTTGGGCTGTGCCAGAGCGAATTCTTGAGGCCCAGACAGGGTGACAGTGTAACCCCCGCTGAGATATACTCCCATTTTCATCCCACAGGAAGGATTTACTGTCCCGGACTGTGCCTTTCAGTCTGCAGCTAATAAGAAACTTAACTGGGTCAGGCCACCACAAGCTAAATAATAACTGAAAGCAGAGACGCGCAGCAAGAAAACCTGCCAGACGGCTGCCCAACACGGTTTGTTTTCAGGGGGAGAATGAGTGTAACTTCCTCATGTTGATTTTGCGGGAATGCATGAAGGATCACTGAAAGAAAACAGCCGACGTCCTACTTACCATTAGCACGTTGAAATTAGGGCTGGTTTTTATTGAGCTCTGAGAAGATCTTAAAGCGATAGTTCGGATTTTGTGGAGAGGCTAGGAGCAAAAAATGTCTTACCTGTTGTAGATAGCCCTGTGAACGGGTTAATTTTGTAGAATTAGAGTTTAATCTGACTGAACTTATGAGCTAAACGGAACAAAGTGGATTGCTGGTGTCTTAAAACAACTCCAATCTTAAAAAATGTCATACTTATCTAATGCAATTCAGTGTACAACACAATTATTTTAGAGTGAACATTTAATTTTATGCCAAAATATCAGTTCAAAAACCTATCTAGAGTTGCCACTATCTACTATTTTTGTTTTGATTTATTTAACAACTAATTTATCAATTCATACGAACAACTAATTTTCCTTTAAAAATCAAAATCTACAATTTTCTTTGACTTCATTTTATCTATAAGCATCAACTTTGGCATTTGCAAGATAAAATGTAAGCAAAGACTTGCAAATTAAAGTCCAAAATATAAGCTTAGATTGTCAGTTCCAATGTGACAAATAAATAAAATACAGCTCTGGTTATTTATGTATTTAAAAGTAATAAACATGACTATTCAGCATGTTGGAAGCAACAACAGACTTCTTTTTCAGGAATTAAATCATGTGGTTTGGCCTTTGACAACATTTTACAACTGATGTACGCAGCTCAGACTAGCAGTGTGTTAGTAAAAGTTATTTCAGTTGAGAAATTTAAGAAATTGATAGACAGAGTCATAAAAATAATTTATTGACTAAAATTATTGATTCAATTGGTTCCCATTCAATGACGTTGACTACGCCAAATAATCCAAGCAGCCTTACTATCTACTACAAGTAAGATATTTATTGGTCATAACTTTTCAACAGACACCAGCATCAAAAGGTCCAAAATATTGCTTTAATATCTTGCTTTAATAATATCTTCATATGATATATCTTGATGATATCTTAATATCTTGCTTTAATATTGTCCTGGAATAGGTTTTTGTTTATGGAAAAATACAGTCTCCAACCAGGATTCACAGTTGTAGCGGCTACAGGGACAGACTGTATCTTTCAAAAAAAAAAAAGAAGCACTTATTATGTATATTAAAATGTAAAACCGAAGTGTACTTCCACAGCATTACTTGTGGAGGAAGACCGCTAATAACGAACTGTTATTTCATGCAGTTATTGGTTCCAGTTCATAACACAGACATCAGTTGTTCGGGCGCAAGAGGAGGTGTCAGCTTCCTCTCGCCGCACTAAATCACAAACGGCCCAAAAAAAAAAAGCCACCGAACTGTCTTGGAAGATGAATTTGATATGCTAATCTTCAGCTAAGAGCAAACACGTCTCCGACACCGTTCCAAGGAATTAAGTTTGAGTGGCAGAATAACAGCTGAGTGGCCAAAATACCTTGTGGCTTTTAGGCACAGTTGAAAATCCCTGTGAGGTGGAGTTAAAAGAAACTAGAAGGCTTTTAGTTGTAAAGCATCGCCTGTTTGTTGCCTTTCTAATTAATTCCTATATTGTGATGCATGATACAGTGGCAGAGATAGAAGGGGACAACACTGATACGATGGTGTCCTTACTGCAGCTCTGGGACAGTGTGGGTCCTGTGATTACTCCCGGTATGTGGTGGGGAAACAGCCCAGACTGCTTCCTGATTAGTTTAGTGGACCACAGGACTGGGTGGGCAGGAGCTGTGCGATCTGCTACTGTGTGTGCGTGCACATTTGTGTATGTGTTTCTTTGTAAGGAGGGGGGATTTGACTGCAGCCATAGCGGTTCTAGACCATGTAATTACTCCCACTTAGCATGGAGAAAAAAAATAACAATTTCAGTCATAACACAGTTGGGAATTATGGTTTGGACGCAGTTGTCTCACTCTGTCCAAATATTCCTATCTGCACAGGTTGCGCTCCAAGTATTAGGGACGATTACACATTTCCTCCAAAAGAAAACGGGTTTGTTTCCAGCAGATCCAAAGTGGTCAGCATTTCCATTTTCTGCCTGAACTCACGCATGCATTCAACTCTAAATTTAAAAAGACTAATGAGTGCATTAACCTCCGCAAGAACGTAATCGTGCGTGAAACCGAAGGAAGACGTGACGCCTCGTCAGGAGCTGGCCTGATGTTTTCTTCTCTCTTCGTTTTTCCTCCCTAAAAAACACCTTGAACCCCATGAGTTGAGCGACAGTTCTAAACACAGCCTGTAGCTGCTATTTGTTTTCGTGTGGGCAGAGCCAAACCACAAGAATATTGCATTCGCCAGAGCAGAGCAAATTTAAGCCTGGCGATGACAACGCATGAGAGCACCAGGGGTGAACACGTTGTATATGTGCATGAGTGAGCAAAAAAAACGCCAATGAGTCATTGTTTAGCTGAGACAAAAAGCTGCTGCCGAAAGGTGAAGAGGCCACAATGTGTCTCCAAGTTAAGATAAGTGACTTTGTGAAAATATTTTAAAACTATTTTCTCTCAACAAAGATTGTAATGTCAAGTTTAGTGTCTGTTGAAAGATGTTATATGGGCGTGTTGATGTCTCATCAGCACACGAAAATAAAAAAATCTGTGACAACAGATGTGGTACTGACTTCTTCCAGGGGTGTCGCATGTCACAATGGGATATGTTACTGCTGCTCCTTCCAAACTTTAGATGAAGAGTGAAGGGGTAGGCCTAGACAGGATTAAATTTGCTCACAACAAATGTGTAACAGAAAGGTTGGATAAACTCAATACATACAGGTGAAGAAATCCAAACTCACTGGATTTATGCAAACTTTATTCCACTTAGTCGAAAATGTGCCGCGGTTATTTTTTGGATGTATGACACATAGCCCCTATAAGCCGCACTGCAGCTCTTGGAGGTATAACTTTTAGCCACAACAAAGGACAACAGAGATCAAGCCAACTTTGGAAAATCCCTCTGAAGGAGGTTACACAGCAACGTTAAAAACAAGAGCACAAAATAAACTCTATCGAGCCGGTGCAGCGACGATTTCAGGACTGTTTGTTCCGTCACGACGCAGTTTATATAGCATTAGTACACACACTGTCGTTGGTGGTGTGGATATTATTCTCAGAAAAAGATTAGAGCGAGACCATCCCACCACACTGGAACTTGAGTTCTGGGGTTGGAGCCCAGACTGTGAGTCACCGGGTCGCTGTGCGCCTCCAAGTGCGACGGACCTCCTTGAGCCCTCAGAGAAGAGCGCTGAGGCGTCACAGTTTAGGACGCAGACGGGGGCATGGGGAAGCACATTTGGTGGGCAGCTGGACCCAGACTAGTCTGATTCAGGCAATGGTGCGACCCATATCAAAAGGCACCATCGTTGTATAAGTGATCAAGAGTCTACATGACCCAGAGGCTACAGGAGGGTTAAACATTGGGACCGCAGGTTTGGCTTGTCCTCCTAATCAATTGTACAGCCTATTGTTTAGAATGAGACAACTATTTTGATGATTCAAGAGATAAATTTCCCATTTCTAACAGAACTAACAGAGGAAACTTGCTGTATAACATAAGTATTAAACACAGATTGCATTATCTGTTGCTCTAAGCTCCACGGGCTCTATAGAAATTTTGATTTGGAACTTAAGCCACTGCAGGTTTAATATCTTAGACAGCTAAACACAAAACTTTAGCTATATCAGTAATTAATCAATATCACCAGCGCCAATCAGGTAAACTGTTTCCCTTTATATGGGTTTAAATACAGATTTTTACTCCAGGCGTTCATTTCACAAACTTTCTACAGACAAATAGGAATCGCATAAATCAGACAACAGTTAGGTTTCTTCCAGGTTTTGGTCACTGTCTGCACTAAAAAAGAAATACTTTTTTTTAAAGCGTTCATTTTTAGAAAGCAGAGATACTAAAAGGTCGAAAATATACTTTCATTTTATTGCTTTGTTGTTGTGTTATATAAAAAAAAAGACTGCGTCGATTGACAAATTGTTCCAGCTGATCCACATTGGCGACAGCTGTTTACAAGAGGCTTCAGAAGGCCTTTCCCAGCTGCACGGCATTTCTGAACCATTACAGGGAGCGTCCAGTTTACGTTGGTAGTTCCCAACAGAAACTCTTTGAGTTGAAGGTAGGAAGGCAGAGGGATGAAGAGGCAAGAGGGAGCCAGAGAGCTAGAAGAACATAACATCCGAGAAGAAGGTGAAGCTCTCCATCCTCTTCTCCTCTCCCGACATCTATACGTTCCCAAAATAAGCCGACTATAACGTACATTTCCCAGCACTTTGAGCCTGACAACCACAGTTTAGATAAGCATTCTTCCACTGGGAGAAGCTGGAAGCGTGTTTTGTTTTCAAGAAATGAGCTGTGAGTTTGGTTTTAATTTTAAGGCTTATCCCGGGAACACACAGGTTTCTGTCCCAAAAAGGCAGCAGCAGCGGCAGCAAGAGGAGGAGGAGGAGAGGAAGAAAAAGGGAGGGCAGTTCGGTTAATGAGCACCAGATGCCCTACCTTCAGTGGTAGCCACATTCTTCAGAGCTTTAGTTGGTGTGTGATCTGTGCTTGAACTTATGTCAGAGGAGATGCTTGAGCTCCCTTTACCTGGGGAAAAGGAAAAACACATGGGCTTGAACGGGATGATTTATGTTTCGTTAATTTGATTACACTCTGAAAATGACTCTATTTTGTACGAAAGCAAACTTATTTTTCGATCAAACACGAAGGAGCGTCTGTCAGATATAATTCACTTTAATACAATCCGAAAGTATGAAGTGTAAGGAAATATAAAGCCCATAACTCTGTGCTTTTATGACTTTTACGTTTCCCAGCTGGGGAAGAGTGGCGTCCCTTGGCACAGGCACAAAGTCTGGGCTGATTTGTTTGAGCTAGTATCCGCTTTTAATGTCTGAAGAAGGAATAAAAATCAACTGAAATCATCATTCTGCCCTCGCTTCCACACGGGACGAGGGAGGAAACATTCTGGGGGAAGATACAAGCATTTAATGAAGGATTACGTCTTATCTACAGCATATTTCTTTAAGTCACAGTCTGTGTGTCTTTAAAACAGCCAAATCAAAGCATTTCTTATGAGTTTAGATCAATTTCAAACTGTCTTTATGAGCTATGCAGGATTTATACTCCTATATAATGACAAAGGAGTTCTGGATTTCACAGAAATTTAAATCTGACTGTGTGCCTGTGCTGCTGGAGTATGGCAAGCTTTACTGACATGGGGACTGCAGGCTGCTTCCGGAAAAAGGTTGTTTTACGGCATCTTGCATTCCTCTGTCAGATTATAAATGCAGCTTTGTGGCTTTCCTGAGAGTCAGTTCGCCTTTTAGCGAGGACAGCAGAAGGCACGTCGTGAGCAGTCACCTACACGAGCTGGATTCTTCCTGAAATAGCTGACTGATATAAAGATTGAGAACGAATGGGGGGGGGGGACACCTGAAATGACACAATGGCTTGATAACAGTGATGAGCATGAATGACATTTTGAGGAGTTTGTAGAATAAAAGCAGCAAAGACAGCATGAAAGCAGAAACAGTTTAATATTTAGGGTTGTTTTATTCCCCATATTTGGTGAAAAAAAAAAACTTTTCGAAAACTTCCACTTGTGCGCTGGTGGATGGCTGCTGCATACTTGTGACCAGTGTGTAATTAATTGTGGAGACACACTTGAAAACAGATGTGGACGGATGCCTTGCAGAGTTCTGCACTTGTAAGTAAAACTCTGGTTTTACATACCTTAAAGCAATAACAACAGCACCATTGTACTTTAATTAAGAAACAAGGAGAGGGTGCAAGCTAAACAGATGGAGTGATATGTGGACACTGAGGACAAATCCAAGCTAATTTAAAGCATCAGAATCACATTATCCACATATTATTTTATTTTATCATAAACTAGTGCTATCGTGTTAACGAGAGCAACATCACTTTTCAGTAGGTGTGTAACGGTACACCTAAGTCATGGTTTGAAGGTCCAGGACAGTACAATAAGAAAAAGAAACAAATGCCAAATGGTGCTATTTTTACAGCCATCCCTCCCAGTAGCAGAAACAAACAAAGAAACAACGTCCTTGTTAGTGGGGAGGGTCTGATTGAGGTGTGACAGCAGTGATTCTGAACCGTGGGTTTCAGTGGGTCTAGCTTGTTTCCATGACCAGCATGGCCAGTCCTGCTTCAAAACCTTGGCTGCCAAGCGACGCTGACGTGCACGGGCCCCGCATCATGAAATACGCTGCCACCACGCTCCCCCCGGGGTCTTGGCAAGTTGTCCCCACCACCACAACCTTGCTACAGATGTTTTGTTTTTGCTCAAAACCCTCTATCACGTGTAATGGGGGGCCCTTTTATTCTTAATACGCCACTGAAGACCTTTCCAAGATCCTGCAAAGGTCATCTAAGTTCTGGAGGATCGTTTGCATCATAGTGGGCTTGCTATCCAGTGTCTTATATTATTTTAAGAAAGGAATCATATCGTCAAAATCATCTTTTATTTAAACAAAGTGGAAATAACACTTTACTCTAAGCATTTACAGCAACAACTTAAGGAACAATGTGTTTACAGTACTGAGCAGTAGAAAATGCTCATGTTACACAGTGTTTATGCTATTTTCTCATGAGGAAATTTAAATTTGTAGCTTTTCCACAAAATGTTGCCAACTTCTGCCCAGTTAAACAAGCGACTCTGATGGTTTAATTGTATATAATCACATGGGAAGGTGTGACCCAAGTCTTGCTATTTTGACACGGTGGAGTTGCTGCAGGGCTCAAGCACATCAACACAGAGAGAGGCTGCTCGTGAACTTCAACAAGCTGAACGCCAAGGTGGAGCCGCCCCACGTGTTATTTTTTAAATCGTGGGCTCTGACCTTTTCTCTGCACTTATTGACTTAGGAAGAGAGCTCATTGGAATGTTATTTATCCAAGCATCTCTGCTCTGGGGCCAGAAATAATGCGTTTGGCTAAGCTGGACAGCTGTTTTTCTTTTATGAACGCTGAGGAGAGAAGTTGTAATAAGATGAATGCTAATCCTTTTTGGTTGGTAACACCCAAAATGGTGTCCAAACATTATTTGTAGCAATTAAGATGATGCAGACCGTCCAGCTATGGCGATATTCCAGGATTATTAATGCCACTGATAGAGATATTGCCTTTTTGGTATGAGGGTCAACTGAGTAATGTCATTAAAAAATAAGGTTAAGTCTGAGCTGCATTCCTGTTGGGTAAACACTTTTACAAATCTGTCAAATAAATGATAAAATGCATTTTATCCATGCATGGAAAATGTCTTAACAGCTTAACTATTGGAAATATAGCAGCTGCTGAATGGTCTTATTTTTGCAAAATGCTAAGTAAAACAATTTTATCTATTTTGTTTAGATGTTCTTTAAAAGGTACAGGTGCTGACTCTCCATTCAAACACAACATTTACAGAAATAATCACCTGCAGGTGCTACTTAACAAAAAAAAAAAAACTCCAAATAAGCTATAAGGAAGACTATTAATTTTGCTGACTTTTCCCACCTCGAGGTGCATCTACTGAAAGATCCCACAGAAGCTGTCAGGTTCACACCTAATATGGGTTTTGGATTTACACTGTTTACATGGAATAACCAAGTATGTAAATCAAAATGGCTTCCAAGTACAAGAAACTGCACGCTCTCAGACTGTGGACAAAACTCTCTGAAATTGGCTCTTGTCAAGATAAGAAAGCGCCCTCATACCAAACACTCATGCCTTTCCAGCCACCTCCATTTAACCTGCAGGAACAAGCTTTACCCTGTAATGAAAACAAGCCGTGAATAAATTAAACTGATAAGTTTCTTGCTCTACCTAGCCACCGGCTGTATTCACTCAAACTGCATGAATATTACCGGTTGAGTTTTTCTACTTCAGCTCATCGCTGGAAACCCTAAACTCTTTGCTTAATCCCATAAAGTAGTGATTCACAAACCTTCCAGCTTCTGACCAACGAAATGATCACCACTTTAAGGACCTCTTAAATGACAGCAATAACAGCCTGACCAGTCTATTTTTTATTCATTTTACACATCATTTTTATTCCTAATAAAAATATGCTATTAGCAATCGCTTCTAAATTTAGTTTGATCATCTGAGGACCCCCACTTGGTGTTTCATGACCCATAATGGGATCCTAACACAATCTTTGGGAAACATTGTGGTAAAGGATATAAACAAAAGAAAATAAAAAGTTGTTCCGTTTTATGCCTTTGACATTTGACAGCCCTGTATGTGTCACGGAGCAGGTTGGACTCCACCTGCTGGGAAAAGCTCCAGGCCGAGACAGCTGAAGAGAACATATAGGAAACACACACAGAGACTGTTACGGCTTAAAGACGTCAAATCCGTACAGACTTTGTCCTCGTTTTACTACAGCCTAAATGTTTCATCGCTCCCCTTCTTAAAATGGGAAATTAGTGACTGTTCGCAGCAGGAAAGGCTGCTAAATTACAGCCTACACTTACAATAAAATGAATCAATAAGTTAACAGTTTAACACATCTAACAATAAGTTTTGTTTTCTCTTTTTCTCACATGCATCACACTGGACACAGCAACCATTTATTTTACAAAGAGGTCTTGTAGAAACAATATTTCCCATGTAGAGTGCACTTTTGTGATAAGATGAAGCTATAATCTGTCTTTTAAGGGTTTACTGTCATACATAAATTATGCAGTCTTTAAGCACATTTGCTCTTCCAGTGCTCCCTTAAACTTTTCTACAAGACTGCAGAGCCTTGACTGTTCATCTGGGCTATTGTTCACCGGGGAGCGTTTACGTGGTAAGCCAGGTGGTCTTTTGCACAAAAATGCGACCGTTTTCAGAACGCCTGCTTCAGGTTTTACAAATGCACTTCACCGTTGCACAAAGGGTCACGATTGAGAAAAGCAAGCCGCACAGAAACAAACAGACCTCTCTGAGCCAACAGCGCCACCGTCCACGACGTCTCCAGGATATATGTCAAGAAATAATACTCAAAAGTAAAAGTTGGAGACACCTGTGATCCTGACTATATTGCTGAAATATACACTGCTAATGAGTCATTCAACACAGAGCCTCATATAGGTTTTTCTGCATTTACCATTATTCATTTACCATTATTCTGCATTACCATAATTTTATTTCTTTATAACAGCTAAGACTAAATCTGCTAATAGCAATTATTTTTAAAGTTATTTTCCTTTCCATAGATCTACATGGGGATCCCAATGTCCACTCAGACTAAGATCATGTTATGTTGAGAAATGGAGTTCTACCCATTTATATCACACCTTATAAATAATTTTATGCCAATTCTCATGCAATATTTCAAGATACCACATCTTAACAGTGTATGTGTTGCGAATGACTCTCAGCTACTGCCACACCGAATTTAGGCTGAATATCTGTAAAGTTGACTAAGTTATAGACATTTCTGTGTTTTCAAAGGTCAGTTAGTTGTGGCAGCCATCTTGAATTGGGTCTGCTCCAAAAGTTAATCAGTGATTAATCCCTGAAGGTTTCATTAAAATCTGTCCAGTGGTTCGTGAAAATTTTTGCTGACAGACCTTAAATAGCAAAACTTTAAACAAAAATATTTTGCAACCTGTTAGTGCTCGGAGTATGTGTTGGTGGTCAGTCTCGGCTACGACAACACCATATTTTTGGTCAATATCGGTAATTTTTTAAGTTCAGTTGGCTGTGGCAGCCATCTTGAATTGGATCACCCCCAAAAGTTAATAAGTGTAGATGTTAATAAGTGTAGTGTAGATTTAAGTTTCATTAAAATCCACCCAGTGGTTTCATGATAAATATATATATATATATATATATATATATATATATATATATATATAGCAAACACGTTTCCATCTGCCTTCACCTGTCAGCAATCTTTCTACAATCGGCCAAGGGGGGGAATCGGCAGGTCAAAGGCGGTAAAAAAAAAATCTGTAATCGGAATCGGCCAGGAAATCTATGACCGGTGCGTTTCTGGTGTTTGACTGAAGTCTAAAGAACAATGGGGTTAGGAGGGGGTAATTCCTTGAGATACGGAGGGAAAAAATCAAACTGACACATGCAGGGTAGATGGAATTTCATTATATTTATATGTGGAAAAATGCTCTCCAGATGTCAGTGCTTTTTATGAAGAATATCAAAGAATGCACCTAATTAAAAATAAAAAGCATAAAACGCAGTCAATTACAGCTGAAAAGGGATATTACACTGAAGTAGAGTTCAAAAGTAAGAAAACTGAAGACAACCAAGATGGAATTGTGCTCATTTAAAACTAACTGATGTGTGGAGATAAACTCGAGGAAGACCAGAAAAGCCAACATAGTTACTTTTCTATTTTTAGTCTCCACGGGCGCTCCGAGACAATGACTCCACGAACCCTCACTTAAAGACCACTTTCTTGTTCCAGAGTGTTCCAGAGCTGAAGTCAAACTAAAAATGTGTTTAAAAAGCAGCTCTTGCAGCACTTACCTTCGCTTCCATACTGTTTTCCATTGTTCGCACCCATCTTAAAGGATACATAATCTATGCGCAGACTCCCGGGCTATCAAGTTGAACTCAAGAGTTAAAAAAAAAAAAAAAAAGAGAAGAAAAAGAAGTTTATAAAGGTGGGCTACACAGACATGAGTTCAGTGTATAGGGCCGTTAAGCTCTGGATTCAAATAGTTAATCCAGATGTTGAGCAGAGGACGCATTACGCAAAGCAAGAATCCAGACTCGGGTGCCTTCAGCTGCAGCGGTGCAGACTCCTCCACGGCAGGCTGTGGGCCCTGGAAACAAAAGTCCCGATTTCTAGGAGGTCCAAGGAACAGACACACACAAAAAAAAACTTTTGTGAAGTTCCCCAAAATGGCACGCAGCTGTTTAATTGGGATGAGTGCGGCCAGCTCCAGCAACCCAGACAAGTTTCTGAGGACGCGCAGATCCCTTCTGCTGGATTTGGATTTAAAGAGACCGCAGACCAAGGAGGGGAAATGTGGATATCTGAGGGGGGGAGGGGAGGGGAGGAGAGAGGAGGAGG